>NW_011369202.1:2586-2969 GCF_000735185.1 Notothenia coriiceps | reverse complement strand
AATTTAATGTAATTTTAGATATAGAATTATTTAATGCCATACATTTTTGCATATCACAGCTAAATATTTCTTCAGTATAACAGCCTGTCTAAACAGAAGCTTAAATTAATTTCTCAACTTATTTCTGAGGCAATGTACTTACAGGCTGGGGTAGCGTTAAAGTTTGAGAACCGGGGCGCCTCGAGCATACACTTTGTGTTGATATTCCATTGCGTAATACTCTTAATCATCCCCGCATAGCAATGGAATATCTGGAAGTGCTTTGGGACAAAAAACCATTATAAAAGTGCTCATCTGTGGAAGCCGTAGCATTGCTTAAAAAGGCTACGCGAACCAATCTATTTATAGCCGGCCCGGCCCTTAAAATAAACTGGATGGCCTTA
>NW_011369202.1:0-2556 GCF_000735185.1 Notothenia coriiceps | reverse complement strand
TTCACAAACTTATCTCGTGCCCTCATTGGTCATGTGCGCATTTGTGTGTGTTGGAGGAGGGCTCTGTAAGGAAGTGGCAGATTTTTTCCGGTTGTGTATTTTCTAATTCTAGCGCACTCGAGCTGGTTTCTCCAAAATTAACTACCCCACCTTTAACCCAATAAAAGGAGTTGTTAAATAGTAGTTAAGTCACGTTGTTAAAACAATAACTCATATCTCTCGTTCAAATTAATGTCAGGTTTTTTGAGTCTTTTTTTTCTGCTTTGCGAAACGCCACTGTGTCAAATGTCCTATTTGGGTTGCCGTATGTAGCTGTCCAATATGGCGGACCATCTCGCGCTTGCGCAGTGCAAATCGGGCAGAGATGCAATTCGGGTAGTCACAGTCACTACCCGATCTGCAGCTCTGCCCGATCTGCAGTGCGCATGTGCGAGATGGTCCGCCATATTGGACAACTCTGTACGGCAACTCAAATAGGACACTTGACACAGTGGCTTTTGCAAAGCTCAAAAAGAAAACTCGAGAGGGATGAGTTATTACAACGTGGCTTTACTATTATTTAACAACTCTTTTTATTGGGTTATTTTATTTGGGGTCAAGCACATTTTCAGAATAAGTGAGAAATTAATTTAACTTCTGTTATACAGCTATCATACTGAATAAATATTTACTGTGAATGTATGCAAAAATGTATGGCATATAGCTGTCTAACAGAAGTTAAATCCATTTCTCACTTATTCTGACAATTTACTTAAAATCTGGCCACCTTATATTACCGTATAGCCACGTTGGCCATTTACACCCTAACCTTAAATCCAGTCTAATGCTGATTATTGATGATATAATAAACCCTTTAATCGAAGCTTAACATTTGTATTCTTTTATAACAATTTCAAGATCGTTGTCTTGATGTTTAACCCCTAATAAAAATACTTACATTTACTTACAACCTTAAAAAAACTACATAGCTACATTGGGCAATAGCAGAAGCAATTTGGAGTTATTTTTACCAACCAATTTTAGAAATCCGCAGAGCAACCAGCTTCCAACTTCATAAAACACCAATCCTCCTGAGGCAGAGAGGTGGAGGCAAACAGTGAGATACAGGAGGAAGACAGAAAGCCGGCAGAGGAGGAATAACCGAAGAATTGATCATGTCCTCGGGGGGAGGGCGTTGTTTATGTGGAAACACAACAGAAAAATGAAGGTATGGAAAATTGGACAATGCAATGCACACACGCTGTGCAAGCAAAAAACAGACAATTTCAGAGGGTTGTACAGACGTATAATCAATTTAATCTCCCTCATTCTATGCTGAAGCAGCACACACACACACTGGGAATGATAGTTGGGTACATTATGAATACTGTAATCGAAGGAAACATCTCAGATGGCTGTTAATATTGAATAATCACTCCCTCATTTCTCTATCCCTCTCTCTCTCTCTCTCTCTCTCGCACTTTCTTTGACTCTCAGGTTTATTGACGGAATGAAAATCAAGGCTGCTAAAATAACAAATTAGAGGGTTGGAGAAGGAACACTTCCCCTGCGGGCGAAGGGACTTCAATTACAATGGAGAGTCATGTTTGGAAAAAAACTAAATAAATAAATAATCATACTCATAATTTAAAAAAATATAGAATAAAGATTGTCTGGATTTGCCGCTCGCCTCTCCACAAGAATCAATTTGTCATATTCAGGGACGTCCGTATATGAGAAGCAATCTATTTCACACTCTGAAAGAATTACTCATTTCCAATTTTCCTTGTTGACATTTGAGCCGTAGGGGTGGGGGCACTGTTTGTTTGAGTTGTGTGTGAGTTTGTATGCATAGCTGTAGGAAACTTGACGTCTCCTTCCTTAAATGCTTCTCAACTTCTGCTTTCATCATTTTATTTGTTTACTCTTCTGAGATACATCACTACTCTTTGTAAAACACACACTGGCCGTTTCTCAATCGCGAGGAAACTGGCTTCCAAGCCAATATTTCAAGGCTACTACGTCATCGATTGCCGCCGAAGGAATGTTCCAATCTCCAGCATACTTGGAATTCCACCGAGGCCACGTCCTTGATTTGGGGGTAATTTCGAGGCTGCATATGGGTAGACTTCGCGTCCTTCAAATCCCCACAATGCTTTGCGCACGGACCAATTTCAAAAACCCTTGCGGAGAATGGCTGAACCGACGCAGCACAGCACACATTTAAATGTAAGTATGTAGTGGCGTAGAACATGTGTTGGTAAATATGTTACTTTGTTGCCTTTGTTATCACCAAAAATGTGTTCCGTGAAAGTAAAGCAAGTTCATAATTAGATAGACATCGTGAGGTATTTATTTTCGGTACAGTTTATGTTGAAACCGTTAGAGAGAGTGGCACACTTGTTAGCCTGTTCCATTCTTCTTTGTTTTCCGAAGCCGTGGCTTGGAAGTATACTTGCTTAGTTTCTGAAGGAAGTGACTTGGAAGTATGCGACTACCAAGCCAGTATCCTCGCGATTGAGAAACGGCCAGAGAATTCGAACGGCACTTATCATGGCTGCCACTGAGGGACCTCCG
>NW_011369201.1:670-2408 GCF_000735185.1 Notothenia coriiceps | reverse complement strand
TTCATGTGCTTCAGTACTTTGTAGTTCCTCATAGAGCAGAAATCTACACCAAGAGACACTGCAGTTATTTGATGTCCTCATGAGGTTTCAGGACATTTTCATCCTGTCACTAACAAAAGAGTGCGAGAGTGGTGGGGCTACAGAGGGTGACTGTAAGTACTATGTCCTATAGAGTGGTGCACTGATGATGCATTTTGGTATGCTGACCCAGGAGTTAGCCTCACAAGGGGTTCATTGACAAAAAGCAAATGGGATTTCTGCATGTGATCTGTGATTATTGCAGAAAATAGTCTCTTTGTCAAATAAACGTTTCTGTTACTTACACGTTTTGTTAGCAGGATAATCTCCACACAATAACACCACTTTATAATTGCAGACCTTTTCACACCTGGGACACAACCTGCTTCCAACCTGCTTTTACCCCACTACATTTGTCATCCCCTCCTGTGCAGCGATAATCACGTATCTCCAGATTATTTTAAATGTTTAAGATTAACTAGGATCAAGTATTTATTTATGTGTTGAGGCAGTTCTCCTTTTTAAGCTATATGCCTTTAAAAGCCTCTTGGATCAGCTGAAAAATGCATCGTCCCAAAGCTGTTTATCCGAAAAACTGAAAAGTTGACTTTTTAGAGATTCGTGGTTCTCACAGGACAAAGCTACACACATATATAGATCTCATATAATCTGCAGTGCTGCAGAATAAACAAACCAAAGGAGTTCAACAAATCTAACATAGGCATTGATGCAGCAGTAATACTATTCCACAAAATGTTTTATATAATATGGAACGATATACTGCACAGTTTAGAATACCCAAAACAAACTCACAAGTAAGGTTTTGAATGCAGGATGTTTATTGTTTTTTTTCACTCTGTGGTATCATTATTTTTTCTTCAATAATTAAGTTTTGCTTGTTTTTAGTTGCATGTCTATTTCTATCGTTCCTATACGTGTTTTGGGAACTGTCTTACTGTGAGAGCAACTGAAAATAATCCCTGTCCAGGTGATGAGGCTGGTTTTGAAACAAAGGGAGGAGCTGCAGACAGGTAGGGACGTTAAAGTGAAATTATGAAGTCAGACTGCCAGACGCCATTACACGTTTCGACAGAGCAGCAGGAGGGAAACAGGGTGAGTGTTAACAAAAGGCTCTGCTGGGTTTTAAAGACATTAATCATTTAATCTGTTATTCTTTATGTCAGAAAATATTCTGTAAACAAAATAGATACTTCTTTTAGTCGAAGGTGACGTCTTCAAATGTCATTTCCTGCTTCCTCATTTATCAGAATTACATAACATGCAACAGCACAGTCAAAATGGAGAGCAGCCCGTCTGAAGTCTGACTGATTTGTTGTATTTAAACAAAGTTCATCATTAGGCAAGGCAAGTTCATTTATATAGCACCTTTCAACAAAAGGCAATTCAAAGTGCTTTACAAAAATGAAAGACATTTAGAGCATTAAGAAACATATTATGAAATGGCATTTAAAAACACTAATTTAAAAGCAAAGATAATAAAACATGCAGATACTCACCGTCCTCTGTTATGCTGGTTTAAACGTTTGTTTTCCATGGCAGTGTATGTGCTATGCAAATAGTCCTTGCATTTATGTTTATTTGCAGGCATAGGAGAAACACACTTTAAAAATGTGTATGAACTTGTTTTGCTTTAGGCAAGGCAAGACAAGTTCATTTATAGATCACCTTTCAACACAAGGCAATTCAAAGTGCTTTTCAA
>NW_011369201.1:0-612 GCF_000735185.1 Notothenia coriiceps | reverse complement strand
TAGAGCTGTTCAGGGCCGCAGTGTTAACCATCACGTGAAGTTTGGTGGCGTTCTAAGAATGTCAATTGGCGTTATGACATCATCTTGTTCCATGGCGAGGGATCGCCTAGCATCGAGCGAACGCAAACTTTGGCGCCAAATCACAGCTATGCCGTGGGAAAAAAAAACAACTTATGTGATAACTTTTAATTGCCCATGTCTTGAGAAGCTACCCGACAAATTTCGAGTCGTACGGATAAAGTCCCTAGGAGAAGATAGATTTCGTACGATAGATCGCGTTTTTCCGACGCCAAATTCAAAATGGCCGACTCCCTGTACGTTATTTTATACCCCTCCAAGAGGCTTTTTTGTTCGTCTCCGCACCCTAGATATGCGTAGCGAGTTTCGTTTGTTTACGTGAAAGTTAAAGTTAAAGTAGGGGGAGTTAACGTTAAAAACGGAAGTGGGCGTGGTCTACGCAATTTTTTACGCAAAGTTCCGGTACCAATTACACATCGCTATTTTCACGGCTTGCGATGCGCATGCGAAATTTGGTGAGTTTTCACATATGTTGCGGGGGTCAAAAGTGCGCGCAATGTATTCAAATAATACTCAGAAGAAGCGCGAGCGCCC
>NW_011369200.1:7326-13446 GCF_000735185.1 Notothenia coriiceps | reverse complement strand
CACACACACACACACACACACACCATACAAGCACTTACACACACTATACATGCACTTATGTGTGCGTTATCTAGTCTTTATCGTGTGTGTGTGTGTGTGTGTGTGTGTGTGTGTGTGTGTGTGTGTGTGTGTCGTGTGTGGTGTGTGTGTGTGTGTGTGTGTGTGTGTGTGTGTGTGTGTGTGTGTGTGTGTGTGTGTGTGTGTGTGTGTGTGTGTGTGTGTGTGTGTGTGTGTGTGTGTGTGTGTGTGTGTGTGTGTGTGTGCAGGTGAGGCTCTCAGATGGAGGCAGAGTGTGAGCCGGTCCCTGTAGGCGATGAAGAGGAGGATGAAGAGGAGGATGAAGCCATGCTGTGGTCCTTCCAGGAGGCCCTTGAGAGGCAGACTCTGCAGATCGGAGCCTCGGCCTGCGGGGCCACAGCGGTGGTGGACGTGCTGAAGGCCCTCGGGGTGGACGTGTCCCCTGAGGAAGCAGATCGATGCGTCAAAACTAGCCTGAGGAGGAACGAGGCTCCGCTGCCCGAATACCTGCTGTCCCGGAGCCACGCTGGTACATGTGTTGATATCTTAAAGTGTGTGATACAACCATGAGGGCCAGCTGGGGCCCTTAGCTGGGTCAACAACTAATATTCAAGTAAATCTAAGTAAATATTCAAGGTGGGTTTTTCATGAATGATAAAAAAACATCACTTTAGGAGGCAGATATCTGAAGCTGTGTAAACACAACCTGATATACATGAGGGCCAGCTGGGGGCCCTTAGATTTATCAACAAATGTGTGGCTACTTAACACACTTCAGTTAATATTTAAGGAACTTTATTTCCATTTCATGAACGATTAAACACATCACTTTAGGAAGCAGATAAAGACAGAAATGAAAAGTTTTTAATATTGTTCGGAACATTTTAAAGGATTTATAAAATGATGGTCTACCTTTTGAAACACTTCAGCTCAAACCTCTCTAAGTGTTCTGTGACTTTTCCTGTATTGAAATATGAAAACATGAAGCATGACTGCACAGCATTGTGAAGATTCCAGGTGTCACAGATGCTAGCGGAGAATATAATGTATTGGAGTGGTTTCCAGCCGGCTGCACCGCCAAGCAGGCAGATTTCAAAGCAGCCTCTCCAGTTAGACAAAGAGCTCCACGTCCCTCAGAGGAGAAGACTGTAATTGACTTTTCTCAGCTCCGTTACACAAGTTCTGCGTTGACATTTCAGGCGTTTAGCTGCAGCTGTCATGGGAGACTCTGAGCGGAGAAGACTTGTAACAATCGGCCATCTTAGACACGACAAGTCAAATATAATAAGTTCCTGCAACAACGATCTCTTAAATCAGGGGTGTCCAAACTACAGCAAATTCAAAAAGTATAATGAAATCTGGCTCTCAAGTTAAACATCTGCTATTGTACTTCTTAAATATATATGTTCAAATATAGAACAATATATTATGCTAATAAGCACAATTTTCTTTAGAAGGATTATAGTTTGCATCAGTAAAGATTTAAAGAGGCTCCTGGAAATTAGCTGATATGATATTAGATACAGATTTGATATAATATTTGATTTGTATTCTAACTTTTCCTCCAGGTGCGACTCACGCTCAGCTCATCCATGGAGCGCAGGATGCGAGTGAGGGGAAGGTGATTGGTCGATTCTTCCACCTTTATCCTCGCCGTCGTATCGGACTCACCCATTGGCTCGCTCGCTGGATCCGAAGCGGTGCTGTTCCCGTGGCGACCATGAATATGCAAATGGGCGTCCCTGAGGGAGAGGAAGTGCCCGACGCCTGGCACCATCAGCTGATATTCGGGGTTTCACCCAACGCTGTGTTCATGACCAATCCGTTAGATATAGGTGAGTAACGGCTGGGGGGAAACACACTTTTTTAGGAGGATAATGCCTTTTGATGTGTACAAATATATGCAAAATGGATGAAAGAGAAGGATGTAGGGAATATAAAAAGGTTAGAAAAGTGTCAGAAGACGTATCATTTCACAGGTTAGAGGAATGAGAGAATGGGTTTGAGGGGTATTTCCAAATATCTGGAACAAACTCCCAGAAACCTGAAGGTCCGCTGCAACTCTGACTGCTTGAAATCCAGGCTGAAGACTTTCTTTCTGCTTTTAATTGAACTCTTCCCATCTCACACGGCTCTGTAACTTTTATTCATGTTTCATCATCTTTGCTTTTTAATGTTTCTAATGTGTTTTATGCTCTTAATCTCATTTGTAAAGCACTTTGAATTGCCTTGTGTTGAAAAGTGCTGTATAAATAACCTTCCCTTTATACGCGGTATCTTCCTATATAACGCACCACACACAGCACTCCCAATATGCACATATGCACACTGTCAAAGAGCCTTAGCCCTGACCTTCCCCCGCTGAGGTTCCTACGGAGCGACGACATGTCTCCTGGCACAATAACCCAGTCAGTAGATTAGCGGCAACGGACACTTTCGGACTGGCTCGATAAACACCACGATTATAGTTTACTATTAAGAGAGCTCTTCGCTAACTTTTTTTGCTTCAATATTTCCCGCTCTGCTTCACCGACCAAACAGACACTCGCGAAATAAAGTCCTAACACGAATGAGAAACAAAAGACGACAAAACCCAAAACCGCGGGAACGAGCGGAGCTCGAGAGAAGACGCAACTCAAACTTCTATTGTCGCAGTCGTTTTGATATACGGTTTTTGTCTTGTACGTTGTGGCCGTGAGCCTCTCTTTTAGTGTGTGTGTGTGTTGTGAATCTAAGGAACCTTTAAGGGGGACCCTGAGCAATAAGCCGTTCTCGATCAGAACTTTAAAACTCTATACGGCTTTTAAAACGTTGCACAAAAAGAGTCCTTAATAGTCCCTTATTTCACCGTCCGTCTTCAAAGTTTCGGTGACTTAGTTTTGTAGTCCGGAAAGTAGGTTATATTAGAGGAACCGCCGCTAAAGAGGAAGTAGGCTCACTAGTGCTCGCTCGGGCTATCAGGTGAGTCGGTCGGAAGGCTCCCCCTCCCACTCGCCGAGGAGCGACGAGTTGTACGGGGAGCGGTAGACGGGCCGGGGTGTAGAAGCAATTTTTTTGCGCGCGACGTCGTGAAGGACGGCCAAAGGCACTCCTCACATCTCTCGGGACGCTCCCGCTAGTGTTTTAGATTTTACTTACGGCTCGACTCCAGTCGGTCCTCGTTGTGAGAAGGTGTCCTCTCACGCTTACACGGTTGACGTTTACAGACGTCAAGTACGAAAGAGGGTGGGTAGTAGTCCGTGAAACAGACTGACTCTTGTGACAACCCCTTTTATCGACTGTGACGAAGGAAGAATAGTCTCCCGGGATGCATCGACGGGAATGCATTCGGCCTACGAATACTGATGTACTCTACTGCGAGCTACGTCTGGACCCCCGGCTATAGAGTTAGAGCTCCTTCCTACGTACCCAAACGCGATCAGCGTTATTTGAAGGTTGCGAGTGAGAGGGAAGTCTTTGCTTCGTTCATTATGGAAGTGTTCGGTGGGCCGAAGCCTTTTGTTGTCGTTCTTACCTTGTCCGGGATTGTTCACGACGGGGCAGAGATTGCCAAAGGTTGTATTTGACAAATGGCTTTTATGTGTGATGGAGATGCTGACTGGAGGGATAGCATTAAGGCTACTTGGGGCACTAAAGGAAAGTTCATTGTGTAAAAAACCGACCTATTGTTTACATTGTATAAATGGTGTGCTACGAAGATGCCGGGTGATGTATGGAATGTAAAAGGTTTAGCACACGACGGCAACCGAAGTCGAAGTAAGAGGCGGTGTCGCCCAAAAAAAAAAACTGTTAAGAGGCGCAGGTACAACGTTAACGTAAAACACCGCCTGTAAAAACCTCCTGGGGCGCTTCTAGATGGGTACGACGTCGGAGCTTTAATGTGGGTTTGGATTCCGTGCGGCCGGAGAATCGTGTAAGGTTCATACGACGCTCTAAGCCGCCCTTGTCGTAGGAAGCGCGCCGTGAGCTACCTGCATCGAGTAGGGAAGCTTTATAACCGACCCTCGGTCAAAGGAGCGTCTAACTCTTTGCCGGTGGACACGAACTTCAAGTACTAATCGAAATACGGAAGACTTCTAGACCGTGCGTGACCTGTGGGGATATCGTCCTAACCGTTTACCCGAACGGGTACGACTGCAGGTCGAATTGGGCGGAACGATAATACGGAAATGTTCAGAAGGACATTTCGGCTGAACAGCCGCCGAGAGCACACTTCTCCGTGATTATGTTAAGGTTCGGGATGAATAGATAATAATGAATAATTTTTCAGAAGGATGAATATAGTTAGACTTAAAGCCGTTTGTGTTCGAAGTTATAAGATTTTTGGGTTCATCAACGCACGAAATAAACTTAGGTCTACGTATTTGTGGTTTAGACATTGCCTGGGGAAGGACATAGGATACTAATAGGATATGTGGGAGAAGTAAGTATGTAAAGTGCGCCTCCGGGAAGTACTCTCCCCTCGCCGCGACTCTTGTCGTCTTCACTGTCCAGACTACTATCCTGTGAGAGGAATAACACGCAGTTCGTCTCTGATGTTCTACAGATGTCCAAGTCAATCTTGTTGAATTACAGGCCCAATCACAAGTACTGAAGTAGAAATACAGTAGAATTACAATTAGAGTTTATGTGTGTGTAAAAGGCACGGAGAAGGTTATCAAAATTTATCAAACTAAGGTGACAATTTATTGGACAAGTTAATGTTTTTTGTTACGGTGAACAAAGTTGTAATTTATTGTAAAGAGCGAGCGTGTGTGGAGGCTGATGAAGGTGGACGGAATATCACTCGAAGTAATCGCGCTACAAGGGACTTTCTAACATTTACAGTTACTTCACACACACACACACCAACACCACACACACGGGGCGACACACCACACACACACACACACCGACACACACACACACACAAGCACACACACACACACACGACACACACACCACGACACACACACACACACACACACACACACCACACAACCCACTAGACAGTCGGGAGGACCAACGGTCATGTATGTACTACACCGGGGGTGGTGGTAGGTCAACGGGTAGGGACGGGCCTCTCTCCTCTCCGGTATACCTGACCAGTATGACTGCCGTCCGGACTTCGATTAGACTTGATTAACAGTTCTTACATGACGAAACTTGGTCTATAAGAAGGTGTAGAACAATTTACATTGGGGGACGAATTGAAACATATCAGTCGTACTAGTCCTGAAGATGATTACCTTGAGAAAACAGGGAGTACTTCGGAGCACACACACACAACACTACTGATGAAGATAAGAAGCGCTTCCTATTATTTCCTGTACCTAGGACTACTACTTCTAGTTCGGTACTGCTCTCTATAGGAAGATTGTCTTTCGATTCCCTTGGGATAATCCTGCCTGAATTGTCCTGCCGGGACAAGATCTAAATCCCCAAAAGGGAAAAGAAATCACACGGTATATTCAAACACACGCCAATTTGCCAGACGTTTCTGAATGCTTAGGATTTCCAAAGAGAGGGAGATAAACCACAATACCTGAAGGTGTACTTGGAAGTGGCTTGTGAAACTGGTAGGTTTGTCGTCTTCTTTAGTCGACAATACGCTTAACCTAAGTAAAACTGAACTATTACGGTAACTGGCTATATGACTGCCCACAACAACTCAAACACAACAGTCAGTCAAACAAAAATCCTATGATTCTCAGGTTCCAGAATAAACACTGTCCGTATAGTAGGTTATGGAGTAAAGTTTTCCCTACAAATTGTGTTAAATCGAAGGAATATGTTTATATCACAAAGGATGCCGGACTATTAAGTGATCAGGGTGTAACGTATGTTAAAGTTGGGTACTTACACGTCGGACGGCACGGGTACTATGTCTAGAGAAGAATGAGTGGCTATGTAGAAGGAAAGTCAATTCTGAGTTCTCGGCAAGTGTACGAGACCTGGCGTCCTTAGGTCAGGTTGTGACACACAAACCACCACGGTGTTTGTTTGTGGAATGAAAAGGGCAGAACTGTTGCTTCACTTCTAGTGCGCTCTTGTCCAGCGGACGCAAGTCTACACACCTGCTCATGTCCTCTCTCACCGTGTAACCAAACCCTTCTACTAGCG
>NW_011369200.1:1813-2360 GCF_000735185.1 Notothenia coriiceps | reverse complement strand
GACACACACACACACACACACACACACACACACGCGCACACACACACACACACACACACACACACACACACACACACACACACACACACACTCAGCAATGCCACTAACCATATTGTGTTCTTTCCTCAGAGGGATCCAGACTACCTGAAGATATGGCTGGAGATTTTCATCAGCTCCTACGAGAGATGCCTGGACGTGGACTTTGAAAAGCCACCTTCGAGGTAACGTGTGCAAAACTGTGATTTGTGACATTTGAAGGAAAACTGTGTCTAGGAAACACACACAGATACACACACTGTATATATACACATGTAGAGAATCAATCAACATCATATCATCATACTCGGGTGCATATTTTCTCACACCCCTACCTCACGCCTCTCCATAACGTTTCACCAACAGCCCTGACCTCCCTTTCACCTCTAAGAAGAAGCCTCTCTTCTGCATTAGCTCATCACATTTTGAGTCATCTGCAGCGTGAGGCGATTCTGAGCACAACCCAAAATAGCAGCAGATGCGTTAGGGCAGCACGGTCTCGCTTTGTGAA
>NW_011369200.1:0-1635 GCF_000735185.1 Notothenia coriiceps | reverse complement strand
CCATTTCCCTTCCTCTGCAGCTGCCACATCGCACACTTCCCCTCCGACACTCATATCATTTAGCCCTTCTTCATAAGTGTGCGGAGATAACGATGTTTCTGTGTGTACTTTATCTGTGTTTGTTTACATACAAAAATACAGGAACTTTGCTCAGAGTTCTTTCTGTGGTTGTGTTTTATTTGCATAGCAGACATCACACCAACCTGTGTGTGTGTGTGTGTGTGTGTGTGTGTGTGTGTGTGTGTGTGTGTGTGTGTGTGTGTGTGTGTGTGTGTGTGTGTGTGTGTGTGTCAGGATTTTCAGTATCAATGTAACGCATAATGTTTGTTTTACAATTATTTAGAAGACAGTTGAGAACATTTCCCAAGTTCCAATGAAATAGACTCGTAGGGACAGGGAGTAGTAAACTTTTGAATATAACAGTATATTTGTATGTGCATCTTGTTCATGAACTTTATACAATGACAGAAGATTGAGGGACAATCCTGCCGTTTTAATAAAAGTCAAACAAACAAGAAATACAATATTTTGTTAATTAGACCAAGCAACCTTTTGCTCATCAGTAGGTTGTTAACGCATTATAGGGTGGATACTAGTCACAGTCAGTGGGGTCTCTCATTGAGACTGCATTATTATACAGGAAAAAAAGTTCTTTCAGTCGGTCTTCGTTTTCTGTTGAAGCTGCTCAGCTATGGAACTCAATCCCATCTCCAATCAGAGAGCAGACTGCTTTTATTTTTATTTAAATCCCAATTCAAAACCTGGTTCGTGAGGAATCAGCACTGACATCATCTTCTGCTCCTTACAACCCACTGTCTGCGTTTTAACATTTTTGTTTTGTTTGTTTTGAACAGATTTAACTCTGCATTAAATCTGTACAAGTCGTCATAACAACATCCAATTTGCATTTTGGGACGCCTAGAGAAAGGCATTCTTTAAACGAACCAATATCAACGGGGGGGGGGTAGACACAATTCATAAAAAAGTATAAAAAAAACGCATCTGTTTTTTTATTTTTATTAAGTATTCCAGTAATATATGTTGCATGTTTTAATTGAAAATGAAAATTGTCTTTAGGTTGACTTACAAAATCTGTCCAGGGACTACAGATGTTAAACAGCCTCTTGGCACTGTCCCTGTTAACCCTTCGATGCCCGAGTGCCTGGACCCTACTCTCTTCCACAAGTGGGTCAAAAAGGACCCGTATTAGAACAATGTGTTTTTATGCCATTTTGGTCATTTTGGTTAATAAAAATCACTTTTATAATATTTTGGATTATATTTTGGTTCACACTAGAATTACTTTATATTTAATCGTTCACTATTTATAAAAAAAAAAAATTCATTTTGAAAAAAAACGTTTTGAACATATCGATGCAAAGATCTCCGCTATTCTGAGACCCTCACAGTATTCCAGTCCCTTTTCGAAACTCATCTCTTCTCCTCATAGCCCCTCCCCCCCATCAATCCATGCCGGTTGATCAAGTTTGATGGTCCTATACCCCCCACCCTAACCTTCCCTTATATTGTAAGGCGATTTTGAGTCCTTGAAAAGCCCTATACAAAAAACATTTAGTATTATTATTATTATTATTATTATACTGAGAGGTATCAGATCTTGCTGTGTAAAATAAT
>NW_011369199.1:10783-14329 GCF_000735185.1 Notothenia coriiceps | reverse complement strand
GCTCCATCAAGGACGGTGCTACAGGCCACAAGGCAGTGCACTTACAACTACAATAAGCATGTTAATGTTAATCTAACAGCTCCGGCGATCTCACCCCCCCACCCCCCCCCCCAATTTTGCATTTTGAAATGCTCCCGATTTCTGAGGGCAAGTATGGTGTTGGTCCTTGTACTCGGAGTCAGGCTAACGTCCACGCTAGCTTCCACGCTAGCTGCTATATGTTTTGCATTGAGGTGATACTTGAGGCTTGATGTGCTGCGGTGATATGCAAATTCCTTTTTGCATAATTTGCATACAACCGTGCTCTTATCGACGCTTCCATCCTTCCGTTTTTTAAAACAAAATTTCCCATCCACGGGGCCAACCAAAGCGGTCTCATCAGCTTCTTCGTTCATGTTTGACTATTGTTCACTGTGGTTTGTTGTTGTCTGAAGTCATGAACGTTAGTTGGTGCTCCAGTATAATCGGTACGCCTGAAACTCATCCAGTGAGAAACGTTCCGCAGGGCAAAAATAAGTGCGATTAAAATGCGTTAATTTTTTTAACGCGTTAATGTTTGTGTAATTAATTAATCTTAATTACCGCGTTAAAGTCCCGGCCCTAATTTGTACACATCACATGAACATGAACATGTATGTAATATGAAGTCATTATTCAGTCCTAATGTATCTCAGTCCCTGCTGTGGTGAAAGTAGTGATAAACACCTGTTTTACTCAAAATTCGAATTAATTAATTTTCATTTTAGACATGAATTACACATTTATATACAGTGTAATTAAAATATTTCACTACTTTTGTGATACTTTTGTAATACTTTGGTTACGAAATCTAAAACACCAAAACAAATGGATGACATGAGTACATTTGTGTTTTCACAAGAGTTTGGAAGATTTTCCGAAATGTGAAATGTTAATCTTTAGAGCTACTTATCTCATCACACTGTGCTCTAAGGTGAGTCAGTTGCATTTATAGCAAGACCAGAGATTGTCCTGCACATTTTGATATGTAACACATGGGGTGCCATGTTATAAGAAATACATTTAAAAGGTGATTTAAGGAAACATCTAAAAATCGAGAAAATACCCTTGGACTCCAGAGGGTTAATCTTTCTCCATTTTCAAATAATAATTTTTAACATTAATGCAAGCTCCGTATTTAAATAACAAGCCCACACAGATGAATGTACTGCTTCCTCGATCGCCCCTTTGCTTCTGTTTTTATGCATGTGTCCCTCTCCATCTCATCTCATCTCTCTTCTTTCTCCACCTCACATTAGTTTGTTTATGACGTTGTATTTTACTGCCACGGTGCACATTAGACACTGGACATGTGCCAGCCAGATATAATTTTTGCATCTCTGTCCTTGACTGTATCCCACCCATTCCTCCAGCTCTCCTCCTTTTAGGCCTCAAATCCACCCTCACTGGCATTTTCCATGTGTATCTTCCCCCCATCCTCCTCTACTGTTTCTTCTCTTAATTCAGCATCAACATCCTATCTATTTAAAGAAGAAAGCAGCATCTGGTGGGAAACTGCGTTGCTGGGTGGGGAGATTGGGCTGAACGGCACAGCGAGTCCCCAGATGCCCCGCTGAGGCTCATGCTGCGAGGGAAGACGGAAAAGAGAGGGGGGGGGAAGACGAGGACGGACAGGGCAACAAATGCTCAGAGTCAGGCAGAGTGGACGGAGCAGTGGAGCAGAGAGAAGCTCCAGCTCTCTCCTCCTCTGCTCCGCCTTGGCCTGCTGTGAAAGCCTCTCAATGTTTCTGCTCCACCATTACACAGGGCTTATGCTGGCCATTTCTGCACCACACACACACACACACACACACACACACACACACACACACACACACACACACACACACACACACACACACACACACACACACACACACACACACACTCAGTTTTAGTTCCAACTAGATAATCCTGGCGACCTTGTTGCGTTGTTAACAAGCTGCCTTATTGTTAAAATGCTTTTGCTTTTGCCAACCCTGTTTCCTACAAACTGAAGCTGCCTTGCAATGATATGTGGAACAAAGCCTCTGCTATGGCTGTGCCGTTGTGTTACAATAGGGAGAGCGGTGCCACCCACCTAAAGGAAACCAAAAACCAGCTGGGACGGAAGCTCTTGTTGACGTTCTGCAATTATAAGTTGTAACTGTTTGCAGAGTTTTAGGAAGGTTTCCAGTGACAGTTGGGCAACTTTATAATCCCAGAACTCCACCAAGTGCTCCGGTCCCAGCTGTGTGAACCACTTTTTTGTGTCCCCTGGTTTTCCGTTGTGTTATGAGCTTCATGCAGCATTTTTATTTGCAGCATTTTGCTTATGCAATGCTTTTAGTAAATGTGTTGTTGATGACATGTATAGCCGCATGTCATCATTTCAGCGCTGGTTGTCTTGGTGGTGCCCAGCAAACAATGTGGGCTTCGTAAATAATTGGACAGCCTTCTGGGGAAAACCTGGTCTGATTAAGAGAGACGGCATTCATCCTACTTTGGAAGGTGCAAATCTCATTTCGGCAAACATTTCAGGGCTTTGTGGACTTAATCCATGACAAAATGGAGTTGAGACCAGGAGGCAGAGTCACAGTCTTACACGCTTCTCTGCGCTCTCTCCTAGGCAGTCATCCATAGGAATCCCGAACCCAATAAAATACCCAATATTAACGGTGTGTGTGTCCGCCCAAGGACAAAGGTAAAACCTAATAGAGGTGTCATACATAATAACCTAATAAAAGTAAATGTAACAACTACTACAGTGCAACAAAACAGGAAGATTAAATGTGGTCTCTTAAACATAAGATCTCTAGCATCTAAAGCAATATTGGTAAATGATTTAATATCAGATTATAATATTGATATGCTGTCTCACTGAAACTTGGTTGAGACATGAAGAATATGTCAGCATACAGTAAATGAGGCCACTCCACCCAGCCATATCAATACTCATATTGCCCGAGGCACGGGCCGAGGAGGTGGAGTTGCAGCAATCTTTGACTCAAGTTTACTTATCAATACTAAACAAAAATTAAATTATACCTCCTTTGAAAGCCTCGTTTTTAGTCTTACGCATCCGACCTGGAAAACTTTGCAGCCAATCTTATTTGTTACAGTGTACCGTGCACCAGGTCCTTATTCAGAATTCTTATCAGAATTCTCTGAGTTTTTATCAACTTTGGTACTTAAAACAGATAAAGTAATTATCGTAGGTGACTTTAATATTCATGTTGACGATGATAAAAATAGCCTTACTGTTGCATTTAACTCTATATTAGATTCTGTTGGTTTCTGTCAGAGTGTAAATAAACCAACCCACTGCTATAATCACACTCTCGACCTTGTTCTGACTTATGGTATTGAAATTGAGCAACTATTAGTCGAACCGCATAATCCTGCTTTATCCGACCATTTCTTAGTAACTTTTGAAGTACTGTTACTAGACTACAAAGCATTAGCCAAAAGCTCCTGCAGCAGAAACCTATCTGTTAGTGCTATAGCCAAATTTAAGGAAGAGATTCCACCAATACTTAACTCGATAGC
>NW_011369199.1:0-2530 GCF_000735185.1 Notothenia coriiceps | reverse complement strand
CCCAACCCTATGTGTGATGCAGTAAAATCTTACCGCTCACTTATGTTAGCGGTGTCGTAAAAACCGTGGGGAAATACGATGGCAAAGAAGAAGATTCCAGTGGCCCCAATTTGCGTCCATTCTGGACAAGTGATAAATGTATTCGGACAAGTAAATTGCCAAACTCACTTGTCCATGAACAAGTACTGTCTAAAAACCTTTTCTCACACTGTAATGGTACATGTGGGAAACTGTATTATTTTGTGAAAGCACTTTTATATTTGGTGGTATGTGATTAACCTGTCCTTTTCAGATATATGTTCCAGTGCAATAGAGTAGTGCAGTGATGAAGTACTTCTGTAGGCCGACCTGGAACTTAGCATCACTAGGGATCCCCAGAGAAAAAGCAATGGGATTTCCCCGTTGGATTTTGGAGTATTGCAGAAAATAAGCTTTGTGGCAAACACACGTTTATGATACTTACATGTTGTTTTCAGCAGGATAATAAAGCTAATTCCTGGTATGTGTTAACCTACTTGGCAATAAACCTGGTTCTGATTTCTGATTATGGTATAAACAAACTACATCACAGTCAGATGGCCGAGCATGACCACTGCTAAGCTTGAGGCTGATTTGTGTTGCTGTGTTGACTTTTAGTAACGGCTGTTTGCAAGCCACAAGTAAGTAAACAAAGGAGTCCAAAGGAGGCGTTTCTGCCAGGGGGGGTATGTGGGAAAAAAATAACCCCCTGGTTGGAATTTTATATAACGGAAAACCCTAAAAAATAAAATAGGGCCTCTTGAGGGACGCCTTGAAGTGTGCAACGTGAAATCTGCTTCCTGAATTCCCCCAAAACCCTCCAAATCCGCCAGTATGACACTGTTCCCGAGCCCCCTTCATGATAAATGACTTATCAGTCAGCCATCATGCTACATTGAGCAGAAATTGGAAAACGACAGTAAATGAGCAGAGAAATTGAAAGCGTAGGAAATCTCACAGGAGTAATGAACCGAGGGAGGAGGATGTGCGAGGGGGGATCCAGAACACAAAGTCAGACTTAAATTATGAATGACACACAGCATCAAACTTTCAGACTGAATCTGTGATGCAGTTCCAGCAGGGATGGAGGAGGAGAGGGCACAGTGAAAAGCTGTCTCAAACTATGTTGGGTTTGGGGTTGACTTGCCGTGTTGTTCAGCTCTTTAGAAAACAAGCCTTGACGATGATATAGCCGAGAGGAAATGAAAAGGCTTTTAATTATGCACAGCGAAGCATCCGTGATCCCGCGGCTTTCTCAACCCACTTCACAGTTTCTGCACGAAAAAGCTCTCCTGCCCCGAGCCGTGGGAAGAGAGACGTAAACAAACTTGACCTTTTAGTGGAGTAAGATGTCTAGAGAGGTTGGTGCACATCCTGCTCAGAGAGAGATGTGCTGGCATGATTGAGTCATGAAGAGTCAACTGATATTATGTCTTAACTGCACGTCTAACATCATATTGCAGGTGTTATTTTATCCGATGCTTCTCTATCTGTCCCCAATGGCCTGATGGCTATAATGAATGGTTCTTAACCCGCACAGATGTTATATTATATCCTCTGCATTAACATAAATAATGTAATTAGCACATCAACAGAGAGGTGTCACTCCTCCTCCTTTTCTTTCTTTCTTTTCAAAATGTATATTTTCTATTTTCTTGTTTATTTCTTGTCTTTTTCATTTATATTGTACAATGCCATGTGTTTTTATGCTGCTGCAACACAAACATTTCCCAAATTGGGATCAATAAAGTACTATCTTATCTCTCTCTCTTATCTCTTCTTGTTGCTGTCGTTGGCTGTCAAGTTGGAATGAATGTGCAATAACACGTCATTTCATTTCAGCACATCCAATGATGCAGCCTAACAACCCTGTCTCCTAAAAATTACGTTCCCACAGAACTAAACTGCATTCTGAATTACGTTTAGCAAGAAACGTATTTTCTCCCACGTTACGTTTGTTATGAACCTATCTCAAATACGTTTATTTTCTACATATCTTCTAGAAACATATTTTCTCCCACGTTACGTTAGTTATGAACGTATCTTAAATACGTTTATTTTCTACATATCTTTGCCATTTATTGTCTTGCTTATAATAATGATAATATTCATTTATAAATATCATTTTTGAGCACACATTTGAAATCAGTAGGCGAGGCTGTAATTTCGCCAGCTGTTACTCTCATGAGCGAGGCAGAAAATAATAGTTCTAACATGCCAAAAGCTGCTGTGTCGTTTATTGCACCTCAAACATTAAAACAAATCCAGAGTTACGTGTTTCTGTACTTCCTCTAAGAAGAAAGGACAGTAACAGAAGAGCTCTGTGGCTTCAGGCCGTTCAAATCACAGCGTCGGTTTCCCCAAAAGTGGGCGGGGCTGTAAAGTGACGTAGATTTTACTCTCATATATTATTCTAACGTAAATTACATGCCAGTGTTTTATCTTTTTATTGATTTGTTTTTATTTTAAATCGTATAATGTCGGACTTTTTTTGCCGTCTGTGAGGAAAGAA
>NW_011369198.1:0-2944 GCF_000735185.1 Notothenia coriiceps | reverse complement strand
GGTTTGAAATGTTGGAGGACTAATACTACTGCCCGTAGCTCTAGGAGGTTGATGTGCCGCGTCTCTGTTAGAGACCAGCGCCCTCCTACAGCTCTCCCCAGGAAGATTCCCCTCCATCTCGTTCCGGATGCATCCGTGAACACTGAGATGTGGGAGATCACCCGTCCCAGTGGGGACCCCCTCCGGAGGTGATCCGGGGAACCCCAAAACCGGAGGTTGCCCCCCACCGAGGGGGGGATGGTCACCAGCCGCCGTTTGTGTCTCTTGAGATCTAAACACAGGCTGGAGAACCACCTCTGCAGGCGGCGCATATGCAGTAACCCCAGCGGGACCACAACGTGAGCCGCTGCCATGAGACCCAGGGTCTGCATAACAGTTAGAGCCGTCACTGTTGCCCCCTGTCGCAGTCTGCAAACTGCCTGTAGCAAGGATGCCTGTCTGCTCTCTGACAGGGTGGCGCGCAGCCTGCCTGCATCGAGCACCACTCCCAAATACAACACCTGTTGTTGAGGCATGGGGGCGCTCTTCTTCCAAGTAAGCGTCCTTCAGGTCGACGGTTGTAAACCAATCGCCTGGCTGCACCAGTTCCACTAACCGTTTTATAGTTAACATCTGGAACGTTTTGCGTACAATGTAGAGATTCAGACCACGGAGATCCAGAATGGCCCTTAATTTGTCTGTTTTCTTGGGCACCAGGAAATACAGAGAATAATGCCCCTTCTCTCTGTCTTCTGTGCGAACAACAGACACCGCCTGTTTTTGCACCAAGGCCTGAACCTCTGCTGAGAGAAAGCCTATCTCTTTTCGGGATGATGAGTTTTGCCTCTCTTATGCCTGTAAACGGGGGAGAGATGCTGGAAAACTGGAGTGAATAACCCTGTTTCAGCGTCATGTCCATCCACTCCGTTAACATGCAGCTGCGTTTGCTACCCCCAACTTTTTCCTAGCTTTGTTGCCTGAACATAACCAATCATATAGTATTAACCATTGTGCGTTTGTGCAAGAATAATACAAGGCCGTTTCAGACATATTCATGAAGCCTATTTTTGATTGAGAAAAGTTGCCATTCAACTTACAAGTAAAGCAACTTTGGTCAAAGTTATCGTGGTGGAGTTCTCATACTGGACTTGAAGATTATTTAAACCGCATACAAATTTGTTGAGACAATGTTTAATTGATATTTCTCTTACTCTTGTGATTCATTTTTGTAATTCCAGAGTTTTTTTGACTTGGCTCCATCCGTCTCCATATAAGTAGTTAGTTTAAACAATATATGCACAGAACTAAAGCTAGAATTAGCAACAAGTTTAGATCCTCGTTAAGATAAGATGTATCCCAATTGATTTTGTACTTTATGATCCTTAATTAGGACATGTTTTAGTTGCAGCAGCATATACAACAGGGCATTGCACATACGAGGGAATTGAAAAGAGTACAAAATAAACAATTATAAAAAATATACAAATTGAGCGTGAAGATAAACTATCTGATAAATAAAATACTATTGAAGGACCGAATAACAGCTAAGACAATATAAACGTATAGTATATTATTTACATTTATTATTCAATGTGCTGCAATTCATGTTGTTTAAGGGGAGATACACCAAAGTCAATGATCACTCTTATTCATGAGCCTACGATCAGTTTAAGAGAGCAAGGCTGTTGGATTGTATGGAGTTTTGCAAAATGTTATTAGAACCCCCCTTGGATTCATCCAACCATGGCCTGACTTGCATTCAAAAACGTCCAATTTCCTTATAGCTCTGTATCCTGCATGTGGCTTTTATCATGGCAGGGAAACACCGTTAGCCTTTTTCAGTCAGGCTCACTTCACAACATTACCGTGACGTCCCAACTCTGACCTGCCTGCTGCGGGAGGAGAACAAGAGGGCTGCTTCTCAGTGAGGAACAGTGAAAATATCACATTATGTGAGACCTTATTTAATCAGCGATGGATGGCGGCGCTCTCTCTATATTCACCTGCTCGCTGCCACTTAAGAGCATAGAGCAGGAGCTCGTGATGTGCAGTCGACTCGCTGCATTTGCTGCATGTTAAATTAGCGGTTGACAGTAAACGTCAAGCGGATGTCCTCAGGCTGCGTGACTTCCGCTGCCATCCAAAGCTCTCAACTCACACTCACAGGCTCACACATGTACACTCTCCCCCGGTATCCTTGGTGCGACCTGTCCTATCAGTGTTAATGAAGGCAGTCACATCAGCGTGATGAGTGAAGTGCTAATACAAGTGTGTGTGTTTGTGTGTGCATGTGTGTGTCAAGAGCTTACTCCTGATTATAAACATGCAAATGGAGCTGTAAAAGGAACATTACATTCCTCTCCTTGCTCTTTCAATTTTGCTCTTCTCAACCCCCCTTCTTGTTCTTCCTCCCCTCACAGTCCTCCTCTCTGTATCCACTCCTCATGCCTCTCCGTTAACTCTGTCTGTCCCTCATCTTGTTTTTTTGCTTCCTCTTAACCCTCCTATGGTCTTCGTTCCCACCCCTTACTTTGGTGTTTGCGGTAAAATTTGACCGGTCCTGTTTTAACAGCTGTTACATTAACACAAAAACCATTAATCATCACCACATTTCATTCAACACCCTTTGAAACTGTAAATATTGTATCAGACTACTGGTATACATGAAAAACTGCAGTAAATATACAAAGAATAGACACTGAACATGTATTGCGTGGGCCAGGTGCGATCCATGTGGGGGGATGGGCACATAAGGGGGACACACACATCTAGAGAGTGTGTGTGTGTGCGTGTGTGTGTGCGTGCGTGTGTGCGTGCGTGTGTGTGCGTGCGTGTGTGTGTGTGTGTGTGTGTGTGTGCGTGTGTGCGTGCGTGTGTGCGTGCGTGTGTGCGTGCGTGCGTGCGTGTGTGCGTGCGTGCGTGTGTGTGCGTGCGTGTGTGTGTGTGTGTGCGCGCGCGCGTGTGC
>NW_011369197.1:0-2575 GCF_000735185.1 Notothenia coriiceps | reverse complement strand
TTTTTTTTTTTTGGGGGGAAAAAGTCAAACTTTTATTTTGAAGGCCCGATTTTCCAACGCTGTGCATGCAGTCGGCGTTGGACTGGAAGTACCGGAGACCATAAACGTTTTTGAAAACTTCTGTCACGTAGTGATCATCTTCTCAATAAAATATCTTTGCTGATGTTTTTTTCGAGTCTTCTGGCCAATCAGAATCAAGATTGTTGCCGGAAGTCACAGAGGATAACTTTGCGGTAGAACTCTTCTTTATACATCCATGGGTACAACTTCAGATAACAATGAACACATAATGAAACATGACCCCCGGTTTGATGATTGACAGGTCACAGAATAATGGGAGCTATCTACCCTTACCCACAATTTAAAGTAAGTCACACAGACTATCTCCTCTTTACTCTTCTCGCAGCAAGATGTCAGAACAAAGTGAAAAACAAACAATGGCATAAAATATTATTAATATGTCGGGTAGTAATAGATTTATTTATTTTCTTCTCAGAGTGTACCAGAATGCATAGTTTGTTTGTATTTCTAAAAATCTCCTGGGGGAGAATCCCCCCAGACCCACCTGCTGGGGTAGGGTTTTCAGCATGTGTAGCTTTTTATATAGTTCAGCTTTGATTCCATCATCTCATTAAACCTTTTTTAAAAGCATACTTTAGTTCTGTGAAGGGATATATGCACTGTACTTCACTTGTATTAATATTGTATGCTGAAAAGCGTATATATTATAGCACGTTTTTTTGTTTAATAGATTTGAGTGCTTCAAAATGTATTGACCAAGTAAAAAGTGGGTCCCGAGGCCTGACCAGTTGAGAACCACTGATATAGAGTATATAGAAGCACAAAGGGACCATAACACATTCTTTATAAATCATTTGACATTCTCATCAGAGTGTAATGTACATTTAATTATCATTAGATTCTAGAAGTAAAATTCAGTCGGAAATTAAATGAAAAGAAAGTAGCCCAACTTTCACTTACTTCACAAAATAAAGTTCTTAATTGTAAATGTAATTTGTAAATTAATTTATTGAAATACAATGTTTTAATAGACATTAGAAATTACATTTGAACATTCATGAGGGTAATACTGACAATAAATAATACATGACTGCTTGTTTGAATAAAGTAGTTGTTGAAGTTATTCATCTAGAATATATATGTATGTATACTCATTATCATACATTTGAATATAAGATACACTTGTAAAACCAAGTTTAAGTGGACCAAATGGATTTTGGTAGTGTTTTAAAATTCACACTGAACATATTCTATCACTACCAATTTCTAGATATTTTTCACTTATCAAGAAAAGGTGATTTCAAGCATTCCTTAACAAATGTCTGTATAATGTCAATATATAATTTTTTGGATAGTGGTCGTTGAACATGTTTTAAAAACGTCTGCACTATCTCAACAACTATGCCGTAAAATGACGGAGTGGTTGAAAAAGCGGCCCCTAAAATGCTTATTTTTCGCACATGTGCAGGACAGATTCAGTTTACGTTAGTGACTTGCTATGTGCAAGTATCAAGCCTGGGCCTGCGGCGCCGGATTAATTTCAGAAGTGGGGGAGCCAAAAAGTGCGTGTGTATGTGACATACTTGCCAACCCTCCCGTTTTCTATTGTTAGAAATTAAAATCAATGTTTTATGGCATAATTTAGTTCGAACATACCGTCAGTTTAAATGCTAATTTATTCAGGAAATAACTGGAAGTTCTCAATACCAAGCTTTTATTCTGACGACATCCAGGATTACCGTCCATTAGTATCATTAAAGTGGCTATTGACGCCGTTAACATGTGTTACATATAAAGTTATGAAAGAGATAAGGAGTAGAAAGGGCATGTGGAAGTAAGCAATGAATGTAAAATGTCGAAATCCTCCGTTTTAACGCAATATCGGACACAGAAGAACGAGGGGGGAAGTCCCGTACGTCACCACAGCCCCCAGAGAGGAGGAGCAAACAGCCAGCAAGCGGGAAGGACGAATACTTGTGGGGTCTCTTCTGCACGGCCGCCACTGGGAGAGGAAGCTGCAGCCTTCCTCTCCTCACCTGAACAATATCCTGCTTGTAACACTACCGCGCCTTTTTTAATTAAAGTACCCATTTGAACCTTCGTAGAGACTCAATTAGTCTCCTTTTTAAAGCTTCTCTCCTGGACGCGAGAATAACGAACATAGTTAACACTATTGTGACGACCCCTCCACACCACGTGGGGCGCCGTCTGGATGTGTGTGTGTGTGTTTGATGGCAGGTTCCAGCTGCAGCTGTTGATGAGTTACACCTGTGGACGAGCTGCATGAAGCTTGATGAGCTACACCTGGCCGGAAGCCTTCAAGAGGGGCCCAGCCGGTCTCACTCCTTTGGGCACTCACGCCGGGCCAGCTTCGGGGATCTGTTGCTGGTGCTGCTGGATCAGTGTGTGGCATTTAAAATAAACGTCTTCTTTATTTACAACCCTCGTCTCGCCTCCCTGCTTTTTGTTACAGCCCAGGAGCAGGGTTGTAACACTATCCCGCATTTCTGACTTAATCTGATTTGTGATTCACGACCTGTTTCATTCTAACATA
>NW_011369196.1:0-2898 GCF_000735185.1 Notothenia coriiceps | reverse complement strand
ACTAAGGGCAGGTTTTTCAAGCTTAAACTAAGGGCAGGTTTTTCAAGTTTAAACTAAGGGCAGGTTTTTCAAGTTTAAACTAAGGGCAGGTTTTTCAAGTTTAAACTAAGGGCAGGTTTTTCAAGCTTAAACTAAGGGCAGGTTTTTCAAGCTTAAACTAAGGGCAGGTTTTTCAAGTTTAAACTAAGGGCAGGTTTTTCAAGCTTAAACTAAGGGCAGGTTTTTCAAGTTTAAACTAAAAGGTATTTTAAATGTTGATCCTTTTGTTCAAAGCTTAAGTTAAGTTGCTTTAACTAAGGGCCGGCTCTTTCCAACATTTAGCCTTAGGCAGTTTCTTAAAGCTTATATTTAGGTTGTTTTATTCCGAGCTTCAACTAAGAGCTGGTTTTTCCTAATTTTAGATAAGGGGAGTTCTTTCCCAAGCCTTAACTAAGTGCCGGCTTCTTCAAAGCTTCAAATGAGGGTCATTTAAAAAAAAAGCTTAAATACAGTACGAGACATTTTTTTCGTTCTAAACACATTTTTCCTAGGCTTTGAGGAATGTGAGTTTTTTCTCCAAGCCTTAACTAAGGGTCGACTCTTCCTCAACTTTAAATCAGGTTCATTTTTTAAATGTTTTAAAGAGTTCAGTTTTGATTTGTTGTCTATCAGTGATTTCAATCCAACAGTTTAAAGGCGAGTGTTACTGTTAGTGAACCTCAGATGGAGTTTCACCCTAACTTCATTTAAAGGCAAGTCCTTGCAGACTAAGTTTATTGAAGAGCGAGAGTTACCGGCTGGAGAAGCAGGTTTTAGTGATCAGCTGATTTATTTTATTTAGTTTCCCTCTAAGTTTATTTGAAGGCAATCGGGATTAAGTTTCTCTTTATCGTTACAAGTGAGTCATCAGCAGTAGCCCCCCCTCCAAAGTTTATTTAAGTGTTGTTGCCAGGCAAATCTGGATTCAATTAATTAAGCAAGAAACTAACTTTAGTTAAAAGTTAGTTATCAGCAGGTTTATTTTAGAGTGAGTAAAAGCAGCAGCATCACCTCCACCCGGGGACCCTCCTTCCAAAGCTTGATCTAAGGGCTTTTAAAGCTTTTAGTTATCACAGTAAGACTCCTTCACCTCCGCCTCCACCCGGGGACCCTCCTTCCAAAGCTTGATCTAAGGGTCTTTTAAAGCTTTTAGTTATCACAATAACACCCCTTCACCTCCACCTCCACCCGGGGACCCTCCTTCCAAAGCTTGGTCTAAGGGTCTTTTAAAGCTTTTAGTTATCACAATAACACTCCTTCACCTCCACCTCCACGCGGGGGGTCCTCCTGTCGGGACGCAGCCCCACCCAGGAGCTCAGGATTCGGGCTCGTTTCAGCGAGGGCTCCAGGGAGCTTTAAGAAATGTGAGTTTTTTCCAATGTTTTGCTCAGGGAAGTTTTCACCCTGGCTTTAACTAAGTGCCGGCTTCTTCAAAGCTTTAATGAGGGACATTTCAAAAAAGAAAATAAGATTTCAGTTTTGATTTGATTTTGATTTGATCAGATTTAGTTTCACACTAACTAGTTTATTTTAGAGCGAGAGGCAGGATTTAGTCATCAGCAGATTTCGTGGCCCTCTAAGTTTATTCGAGGGACATTATTGGCTATAAATCAGGATTAAGTTTCTCTCTAGCCCCTCACAGCTTGGCTTTATTTCCCTGGAGGCTCTTCTTCACGAGCCCCAGCGCCTCCATCGCCGTCCCCCAGGCGAGGGTGACCCCGACCCCCCCGTGCCCGTAATTATGCACCACAGTAACACTCCTTCCCCCCTTCTTCACCTCCACCTCTCTCTCCACCTCCACGCGGGGGGTCCTCCTGTCGGGACGCAGCCCCACCCAGGAGCTCAGGATTCGGGCTCGTGTCAGCGAGGGCTCCAGGGAGCTGCAGCGCTTCAAAATGCCCAGAGTGTCGTTGTCATCCACCTGCAGGTTCCAGTCTCCCCCCTGCCGAGTTCCTCCGATAGTGACCCCCTGGATCCCTGGGAAGATGTACGTGAGGCCGTCCCCGTCCCGGATGAAGTGCTGCAGCCAGGGGGCCTCCATCTTCAGGACCTGGCCTCGAACCGGCTGCACGGAGACGTCTCCGGCCAGCGAGCGCGATCCCAGACCAGAGCAGTTTACGATGATGTCGAAACTACCGCTGAGATCCTGGAGGTTATCGACCCGGCGCTGCTCCACCTGACCCCCCGCACGCCTGAACCTGGAGAGAGGGAGACCGGGAGAAAGAGCGGGGGTAAACACTTAAAGGTCCCCTATCATCCTCCTCTTCATCAATATATCACAGCTCTCAGATATATCCGGAGCCTGACTCTGATTGGCTGAAACACCAAACGGATCATTGCAGCATTACCCATAATCCCCTCTGTTTCAGCCCTGTTTCCAAAGTGCTGATTCTCTGTCTGTTACTTTAGATGAAAGTAAGGAGCCCCTCCCCACGCCCCTCTGAGAGACATTTGGTTACAAAGAACTCAATGGAGCTCTAGAAGGAGATTCAGGTGATAAGGGGGGGGGGGGTTACCTTGTTGCTGATTGGCTAATGGTTACACAAGACAAAACATCGTTATGACATCATCAAGTGGCCAAAATCTGATCAGTTCATTTTCAGACAGGTTTTTATAGAAATGGATCAAAAAGAGAGAGAATCTTTGTTCCTGAAACTTTCAGAGTCTCTTTCCACAGAGGGGACACATGTTGATGTAGAAGAGACATGAAGAAGAGGGGACACATGTTGATGTAGAAGAGACATGAAGAAGAGGGGACACATGTTGATGTAGAAGAGACATGGAGAAGAGGGGACACATGTTGATGTAGAAGAGACATGAAGAAGAGGGGACACATGTTGATGTAGAAGAGACATGAAGAAGAGGGGACACATGTTGATG
>NW_011369195.1:0-6224 GCF_000735185.1 Notothenia coriiceps | reverse complement strand
TAGGAGAGGTCAAGAATCTACGCAGCCCCTAAAGGGACATGGGAAAAAAAAAAAAATGGAGAGAGAAAAAAAAATAAAGTCAGGAAAACGGATTTGTTTCTCGTGCGCAAATCCGTTTTCCTGACTTCATTTTTTTTGAGAAAGTTACCGATGCACCAAGGAGGAAGTGAAACACACATTAGACAACCATTTCATTGCAGACTGTTATGTTTACGTGGGGAAATGACAGAGCATACATTATTTGAGATAGACTATATTTTGAAGTCAGACTTAATTTTATGGACATTTCGGCCAGGGGTGTAGAGCTATTGGTTTAAGCACCGGATTGGCAAAACAGGAGATTCTGTAAACCAGTCTGCTTTGATCTATGAATTAATGTCCGTGACTCGCAGAGTACCTGCTTCCCCCGCAGCTTTTTTATAGGGAAACAAACACTCAGAACACACACACAGAGCCAGTGGCGGACTGCCCCCCCCCCGTTGACAGTTTACGTCGGCTGGGCAGGGTGAGATTCCCGGGCTGATTTTTAGTCCCAGTCCGCCCATCATGCGTCCTGATGACCGGCGATCTCCTTCATATAAAACTAATAAAAGGGGGAGTAATCGGGCAGTTCGGTGTGTGTGTGTAGAGGTGTGTGTGGTTGAAACGTAACAGCCTGTGGTCACTCTTTATAGCAATGAAGGTAAACACAGAGTAGGCTGTGGATAAAAGCTCTTTGAGCGCTGGTGCTGCTCTTCTCTGAGTTACACGTCCCGCTGCCTCCTGGAGTGACCACACACCCCTGGCCGAAATGTCCTTAAAGTGAAGTCTGAGAACGAAATATATCTCAAATAATGCACTGTCATTTCCCCACGTAAACATAACAGTCTGCAATGAAATGGTTGTGTCCTGTGCGCTTCACTTCCTCCTTGGCGCACCGGTAACTTTCTCCCCAAAAAAATCTTGTGCTAAATCTTGTGCTAACTCGTGCACACGAGAAAGTATCTTGTGCGCACGAGATACTAACCCGTTATCCTGACTTTTTTTTTTCTCTCTCTGTTTTTTTGTTGTTTTTTTTCATGTCCCTTTAGGGGCTCCGTACTCTTTTTATTAACCTCTACGGAATCATATTAATGTCTTTTCAACACAGCGTCTTTGTGCTCACCCGTAGTTGTTTGGTTTAAGTACGTTTTTTGATTTATTTAGAAAAGCTCTTAATTATTGTGTCTGCTTCAAGAGCTCCATGTAAAAATCAGTTCCTTAACAGTAATTGATCTTTGATCATTAATGTATATTTTATCTTATTAAAAAGTTAAAATTAATTGTTTTCTGCCACAACTCTTAATTTTCAGAATACTTAGTCAAAAAGATAAACGACGTTAATGTCATTGGTTAAAATCCACATTTTAATGATTACACCATAGTGATAAGCTCATTTTTACTTATGAAAGTATTTGTATATTCGATCTAGAAATGGTAGATATTGGTACGTTTTCAGTTGAACGCAACAAAAGGTCCAAATTGGCTATGTTCCTACTTTACAAGCAACATTCCTGTCTTATGGTCTCCTCTTAGGGTGTGGAACTTGAAGGTTGTTTGGTAACAGCTGGCGGGGACATACCTTTACAGGCGAAACACTTGATGTGGAAGTGTTTGTTCTGGACCCGCAGAGCCTCTCCTTTGCAGGGCTTGCCACAGTTCTGACAGGGGACGGGCCCCCCCCCTCCAGTCTTCTGTTTCTTGGGCTGCTCCAGAGGGCTGTGGACCTGCTGCTTGAATACTGCAGGAGACACAGAGACAGGAGGATACCATTTCATGTCCTGTGATAGTGTACAGTGTCAAGGGGTACAGTGGCAGTTCAAACATAAAATACCATGATGGTTTGGGGTTTTCGTGGCAAAATTAGTTTCAGTAGTTAAAATTGTATTAAATGACATTATGAAAAACAAAATACCTTCCGCTAGTTACAACACTACCCTAAACTGTATTATCATTATAAATCCTTCTTTTGGAGGGGGGCCACAGGTGGTCAAAGCTCATTGCCCCCCCCCCCCACTCCTTCTAGAACATTATACAAATTGCTGATGACGAAACCAAAAACTGTAAAGGCGTTTGATGCAATACTTAATAGAATAACACCTGTTTTGACACAAGAAGAGTGACGCTAATAGACGCCACTATTTATTCTTCATACGGTTTACCTTCTGAAGGGCACAATGAGTAATATCCTGACTGCAGAACATCTCGAATTTTGGAAGAGCATTTTAAACTAAGGACTATTCTGAGGATCAGGGGGAAGGTTGAGGGCTAAAGATAGCATTATCTAAATCAGTAATCCAATTAGTGGAAAAGAAGAGGATTGTGGGGGAAATACTGGATATTTGGAAGATAAATATTTAAGGTATTGAAATATATAATGTCAAATACTGCTTGTATGTAACCTAATCTTAAACAAATCTGCATCAACTCTGGCCTTTGAAACAAATAGAATGTGTGTCTCGATTTGGCTCTTCAAGCTTAATTTTAATTCAGTTCTAAAGGTCTCCTATTATGCTATTTTTAGGCATATATTATGGGTCTCAGATATATACAAAATATATAAAAACATGTCTATGATGTGTTTTGCTAAAAATACCAAACAGATCATGCATTTTAGACATCCCTCATATCCCTCTATATCAGCCCTGTTAGAGAAGTGCTGATTCTGGGTCAGTAGCTGCTGGCCCCGCCTCCTTTGGAGCCACATGCATCAGAGCTGCAGAGAGAAGAGAAGGCTGATAACTCAACAGATTCTCAGCTAAATGCTGCTGTGATTAAATGCCACATCATTTTCCAAACCACTTCAAGGATTATTTCTGAAACAGTATGGAGCTCAAATGCTTTTTCTCCACAAGGGTTTACCACAAGGTGAGTTTTTTTTTTATATCCAGCTTTTTTACACATACTCTCTCCAGTACAGGTTAGCTCTGAGTGTTAGCCATGCTTGCTAATGTAAAGAAAGACCAGATTACGTCCAAAACACGTTGCACATTGTTTCTGATAGCAACGTTTCTGATGGGCCGTGGGTGTAAAGCCAGCCCACATTTCCGATATAACGTCATATCTGACGCAAATCTGGATCAGCCCCGTTGTACCAGCGTTTTTAGAGATTTGGTTACGGAGGAAAAGAGAGAGGGTTTTCTTTTCTGACACTTTGGGAGTTCCCTTACACACCGGGGACACATATTTATGTATACAAGACATAAAAAAGTGCATTTTGCATGATAGGAGACTTTTAATGGTGCATTACCGCCACCCTAGGGGTTCCGGAGTGTGGATCATGCATAGGTGTACATTCTAAATCCCTTTAAAATAATAATAATAATACAAATAATCCTACTACAGAAAATAATACGAATAAATTAATCACACCTCCATCCTATGAAAAAAATCCATTCCCCTCAAGAACAGCGTGCTAATGTGCTCGCTAATTTATGCTGATTAGCCTACTCCTTTTTAATTGACATCCTGTATTCCTAACTCCTTAAAATGTGTTACATTCTGCATCTCAGTTCTACATGCTCTACGGATTCCTCCTCTTGACATTCCTCACACAATCCTGTCCGGTGTTTTCCTATCAATCTGAATGTATTGTTTAGTGAACAGTGCCCCAATCTCAACATAGTCAACAACACGGTTTCTTCTCTCCTATAACCACTACACAGGTGGGAAGTAACTTAGTACATTTACCCCATAATTATAAAATATATCATATGGGGGGCGGCAGTGGTTCAGTCTGTAAGGGGGTTGGACTGCAATTTTGATCTCTTGAATTTTATGCTGAGCCACGCAAGACATGCTGTTAAAATAAGAAGGAATGTAGCCCATTATGAGGACAGAGAAGTCGAAGTGTGGAACATTTTCGTTCGGACAATGAAAAGAGACATCGACATTTTACACGGATACCACAAGAAAGAGATATTCACAGAGGACTTTGTGGAGGGTAGCACCCTAACTACTTTTACTTTTGGTACTTTAAGTATATTTTGATGCGGAACACTTTAAATGCGGAGCTATCACTTGAAAAAGAGTTCTCCTACACTCTGGTACTTCTACTTTTACTCAAGTACAAGATCTAGATGCCTCCCTTCCCCTTCTGTGTCCCGCCTATTTTGCTACATTTGATTCACACTCTCCCAGATTTCACACTTAACCTCTAACTTACTAATACTTGCATTTCCCTTCTTTAAAGCCCTCTTTGCCAGCTCATCCGCTCTCTCATTCCACCTCCAGCCCACATGAGGAGGAGCCCACTGAACCTGTACTCCCTTGCAGCATATCTTGTAAAGATTGTGCATGTCCCCCTCTAGTGGGTGAAACTAAACTGTTGTAAACTTAAACTGACTGAAGACGCTGGCCTTCCCAACACAAAGTATTTAAAGTGCTGAAAATAGTACAAGAACTTGAAGTGGAGTTGTCTCAGTCCATAGGAACCAAGGCTGTGGACTGGTACCCAGTGTGCCACTACACCTCCAGGGCAGTACCGAGGCGAACCAGAGCTCTGTATATTGGTTCCCTGATACTTGGATGGGTAAAATGCAGAGATTATATTTTGCTGTGTTTGTGCTGTTGTTTACTTGTTTGACGATTTAACTTGAATTACATTCACATTTTTTATTTTCCCTTTCATTAAGTACAATACTCAGGTGTTAGCACTTGCTTAGTAGTGCTTCATTTCAAGGGTATTTTTATGGAAGGCTTAGGATATTTATGAACAGAGGTCTGAAGCTTCAGATCCTGACATGTATTGTCTCAGGGTATTGGATCACAATAGCCGAGCTGCTGAGGAGTGGATGGTGTGCTGACACCTCAATCATACAGCTGGGTTTTACCTCACATCTATTTCATATTTCAGAATTTTTAAATATGTAAATAAAAAAGGTCAGTGTCATAGTTGATCCGATATGATTCAATTAATCGGTTCAAATGTACTGAAAATAGATTCTTATCATGAAGTCCTATTGACAACCTACACCACTTGTGTGTTGGAGCAGAAAAGGCTTATGAGCTGATAATAGAAATGTTGCCTTTACAGTTTGATCCTTGTGTAAAACATCACACAACAATTTAAATGTTTGCTGATCTTTTTCTTTACAAAATATAGCGTATACATACAGCAGCTTAGTTATGTTGAATCGTGTCTGTCTTTAAAACAGATTTTGTTAAGGGCCGATATGTGCTATTCACTCGTTCTCCTGCTCAACATTCTCATGATGATTCTTCATTGTACTCAAATCAAATAATATAACCAAAGGATGGAGAATAGAAACCACACAAGCTAAATAAGGAAATAGTGCTTCTAGTTTTGGCCTTAGGTGTGACCCTTCTGGTTGCTATGGATAAAGTTGCACACACACACACACACACACACACACACACACACACACACACACACACACACACACACACACACACACACACACACACACACACACACACACACACACACACACAGGAACATATGCTACTGTGGTGATATCATCAGGATAATGCAGATTCAATTCTGAAGGAGGGCGATTGTACAAGGGCCGAGTATAAATGTACATTAATCTCACAGAAATTATGATTTATGCCAGATTTGAACCAGTAGCTACCAATTAAAACCTAATTGATACAAATCAACAAACACTAGAACAACTGCATATTCTCTATCACACAACAATAAAAAAACTGATTGAAGTATAGGTCTATAAAAACAGTACAATTATTATACAATTACAATTTATTTAGATTAAAATCTAAAACTGGTCTCAGCACACTCTTACTTGCCTGGGACCAGTAGGTTATACAGGACTGAAGATGTGAGAGAATAATGGCGTGCACATTTTTTTTGATGCTGCTTTTGTTAGTTCCTAATAGGTTTAAATAAAAAAATGGTGTATTTCAGTTTTCGACTTGTGTTTTTGAAATGGCTTAAAAAGATTTATATCCAATATCACTAGGAAAATATTTGACCTAATAAACACATCAAGCAGTTTGTCTTGCTTATAAGTAACATATATTGTCCGTTACGAGCCATTTAGCAATTGAGCATCTTTTTGCAGCATTGATGAGAGTTTAGAGGCAACTTGTTCAGCATCTTTAATCTAGGTTAACAGCAAACTACTGGAAGCTTCATGACACTTCATATTATGTGACTGAACTGGTGTGTGTGTGTGTGTGTGTGTGTGTGTGTGTGTGTGTGTGTGTGTGTGTGTGTGTGTGTG
>NW_011369194.1:0-1622 GCF_000735185.1 Notothenia coriiceps | reverse complement strand
AACAACCATCGTTTTTCAGACACGTAAACTCTTCAAAAATCACCAGTGGGGTCACTGCTGATGTATTTGATGTCGTAGAACAAAACGTGATTTATCTCTTAAATTTGTGTCAACCACAGACCTTATTTCGAGCTATTTTCCAAAACCCTATGGAAAAAATGCATTGCTTTTTAACGAAGGAACCGGAAGTGCTAAAAATGCTAACTTACTTCCGTGTTTTTGGACGCGTCACGGTTATGGCTAGAAAGGATCCGTGTGTAAATATGACGTCACGTTCTCGTTGTAACTCTCGTTGGAGCGGCTCGGAAACACACCTACAGCAGTAACATGCAACATACATATTAATGCAGCAGTAATATTAATAGAGAAACATCAGACATAATAGTAAAACACTGAAAGGGAACATTGTATTGCACCAGGAGCTATCTTGGGACTTTTACTGCGACAACGTTGACTTGCCTGTGAATAAAAAATAAACCGTAGTGTTGGTGATCTGTGTTGTCATTCTTCATTCTTCTTTGAACAGCACACTATTTCAACAATCACAGTCCCTGTAATTGACATAATTAATAGATAGTTTAGCTTCTCACCATCATTTGCTGTGGCCCACTGATGTTAACGATCGTAACTGAAAGGCTGCCTGCCAAACGTAAACATTCAGCCACGTGACTTGCAAACTATCGCGAGAGTTTTACACTAGACGGATCCTTTCTAGCCATAACCACGCGTCACTGCGGTTCTCTATACATATACATTATATAGCCCAAAATCAAAGGGTTTTACAATCTGTTCAACAAACTGTATTTAACACTCATCAGACACTTGACATAAGTCAGCTTGAACTTCATTTTGTAAAACAAATATCTTTGTCCAAACTTTATTTATTTCCTCTCTCCTCTGCTTTTCAAGGTAAAATCCGCCCTAAGGTTTCCTAGACGTAGTTTGGAGAAGCTGGACATCGATCAGTCCCAGAGGCAGATGAAGAGAGGGAGATCAACGGCCAGCTCCCGTCCCAGCAGCAGTTGCAGCCACAGCAAAAACCAAAGAACCCCCAACCAGAGGTCTGACCGCAGCCCACTGATGTTCCTTAAAGTGTATAAAAGGACTTCTTGTTTATAATGACAATCCCTCTCTTCTTTCTTGTAGAAAAAGGCGATGTGGGCAGCGCCGACAGGACACCACTGTCTCCACCTCCTCCTCCTCCTCATCGTCCTCGTCCTCCTCTTCACTCTGTTCTCCTCGAACGCCATCCGCCCTCTCGCCTCGTCCTTGCCCTTCTTCTCCCTGCATGCCCTGCAATGTCAATGTCCTCCAAGTGCCTTTCCTGGACTCCCTGTCCTCTGTCGCCCCTCCTTTACCTCTGCAACATGATCTGGAATGGAAACAGGTCAGAGCATACAGTGGGAAATACATGAAAGGTCCCCTATTATACTGTTTTTCATCAATATATTATAGGTCTCAGATATGTACTAAATATGTCTCTGAAGTGTTTGGCTCGAAATACTAAACAGATCGTGTATTGTAGCATCCCATAATCCCCTCTGTTTCAGCCCTGTTTCAAAAGTGCTGATTCTCTGTCTTTACTTCAGATGAAAATAAGAAGTCACTCCCCACGCCCCTCT
>NW_011369193.1:0-3799 GCF_000735185.1 Notothenia coriiceps | reverse complement strand
GGGAGACACTATGGCCGCTTGTACCTGCAATGGTTTTGATGTAGTGTATTAGACTATTAAAAAAAGAAATCATGCTTCAAATAAGTGGGGGTACGGCGTACCCCCGCGTCCAACGCCCACTACACCACTGACTGCAACTACAAAAAGCTAAGGTTTGTTTTCTCATCAGGAAATGCAGACCGGCTCAAACAAAAGATTTTTAAATCATCATCCTCACGATCATTTAATGTATCATATGTTCGTCGAATTGACATGAAAGCACTAATAAATGTAGTTTCATCCACTTGAGTTTACAAAAATAATCGATTTGTTTTTATATCACATCCGACGGGAGGAAATTCAGCAGCTCTCACTACCGATTTTTAATCCTAATTTAATCATCATCTTCACCACGATCATTTATGTTTATGTTCGCCGAATTGACATGAAAGCACTGACAAATATGAATATACTGTAGTCAACTTCATTAAAACGTTATTAACGTGCCTAAACTCAGTAATTCACCATTTCTACGCATGACGACACACTTTGTCCGTGTTTGGCTCTCTCGCCGCACAGTGAAGCGTTCCCGCATTGACGTCACTTCCGGCTTCCCCCAAAACGAGTCGAAGGAATTTTCCCGCGATGTTCGAAATTATTGATATTTATCGGAACGGTATCGCTTTTTCTTTTTTAAACTGACGGTTCGAGATTACCAGTAGCCCACTATTTCATTGCACAACAGTTGTTGGGTTCGTGTCACAGGCTCTTTAACATGAGGTTATTGGAAAGACAGTAAAAGCATTTTTCCGGCTAGAAACCCTTTACTCACCGACTTGGGTGCGAGCCCAAAGAGGCCGTAAGGGAACTCCACGAAGACGCCGTACGACATGATGTTCTTGATCCAACCGACCAGCTGCATTCCTACTGTGATCTCAGAGAAGTCCTTGGCCACCACGCCTTCCTCCAGAGACCATCGCACTGTTGGCTTCTTGCTGACGATCTTTAAAGAGGAGCAGCTCAGGAAAACTGGGAAGATGTTCCTTTCTTACCAAAGGGTAGCAACACATTTCACACTGTACAGAACTAATCACACAAACTCTACTTTGTGATGTTTTGACAGAAAGGATACAACATGCTCTTTGGTCTTGCTGGAGCAGACGATGTTTGAGATGTTGTCTCCCTCCTGCAGGCTCTCCCACAGCAGAGGGCAGTTGGACATGTGATCGGAAAGGTGCATTGTGGGTAGCATGGCACGGTTTTCGTCAGGGAGGATGGCGACCTCCAGACCGTTGACTAACTTTTTCAGCACCTTGGCCTCCAGTTTCTACATCATACAAATACACAGGTTGAGGACAACATTTGATAAGATAAGATTTTAAAAACCCAGAGAGACAAGGTCTTGGACTCACCGTCCCCACCTCACAGTCAAACTGGGGCTGGGGGGCTTCCTCTTTGTCTCCCTCCACTGCCGCCTTAAAGGACAGCGCCATCTTCTCCTTAGCGGGGTCGCAATTGAGAACTTTAGCCTTTAACACCTGGGAAATCAATGGGAAACAAAAAAAGGAAATGAGTAATTGACAGCCAAAGGTTGGTTAACACTTAGATGCATTGATTTTGAAAATGTGGCCAATTTCATTTATTTTTTTAAGTCTGACCTACAGATTCCGACTTTCTTATTTTTTCTAAGAACTACAACTGCCAGCTCACATTTTTCTCATTTAAATTGGAGATGTAACGATATGTTCACAAAAATTGACTTTAAAAATGTTTAAATTAAAATCTCCAAAACTGTATTCAGTTACAGACATCTTTCTAAACTAAACAGATCTTCTAATTAAATGTTTCAACTTACTTGACAAATAAAATCAAACTGAAAGTAATGTGCAGTATATCCCACTCTGGCATTTATAAACCTAATATCATTTATATCAAATATGTATCCCATAAGCCTGGGCCAATATAATGAAGATTTAAGGATTCCATCTGGTGGTGAAAAAGAAAATCTATACTAAATCAAACGCTAACTAAAATAAAAATTGTTTTGATGGGCTCTAAATTTGTATTCACTTCCTGTTTGTGTGGCTGTGACGTTATGGTCTGTACCGCTATGTGCGTGACAACAAGCCCTCATATGCCAAATGCAACCGGCAAAAAAAGAGGATAATTCATAATGGTTCCAACATCCTGAACAAAAGACAGAGAAAAGTTGGCGGATCATTTTGACCGAGATAATCCTCCTCACCTGCCCCACGTAGAAGACCTCCTGCGGGTTGACGATGGGCTCCGAGCTGAGCTCGTTGGTCGGCACCAGGCCCTTCACGTTGTTGTAGAAACGCATGATGCAGCCAAAGTCTTTGATGCAGACGATGTAGCCGTGGGAGACGCGGCCGGGACGTGCATCGCTGAAGCTGAGGAACAGCGGCAGGGGGCTCTCCACCAGGGCCTTCTTCCTGGTCAGGCACAGCTTCTTATTCTCTGCGTCCACGGAGAGCACCTGGAGGAACATCATCACACAAACACAGCGGAATAAAACAAATATTCAAAATGACAGGTGAATCTGTAGGTTAGAGAATTTCTCTTTTGGATTCTTCACTGACCCGACATTTGATCTTCATGCCCTCTATGTACTTCTTCTCTGGGTTCTTCAGCAGGATGTCGGAAAGGTGTGTGCGGGGCACCAGGCCTTTGATGTGGTCAGACACATTCACCATCATGCCGTGAGGCAGCAGGACTGACACCGTGCCCTGAGAGGGGGAGACGGGGGACAAAGTGAGAGACAATAAACACAGCGAGTCCAGAATGAGTTATGAATAAATTGTTCATAAGTGAAAATATATTTTTCAAAAATATATTGTTACCAAGCATAAACTTCCTCACTAAATTGATTTAAAATGTTCCAGATAACTACACCAGGCACAAAATACAAAATCATTTCTGCCTCAAGAATTTGATAGAAAAATAGTATGTATTTAAGAAATGTGACTATATAAAAACAAATTGTCTTATTGAAAAGACTGGTATGGAATCCATTTCAGGGCTCAACATTATAATTGGCCCGCTGGCCCGGAAGCACTATTTAGACACCCCGTCACTGCACCTCTCAATATGATGCCAATATAAACAAGGTCTTCTGTCGGCTCTGTACATCAATGCCGACCTATGCTGACAAGTAAGTGAAGAGTAGAAAATAGAGATGTCCCGATCCGATCACGTGATCGGGGATCGGAGCCGATCACGTGATTTTCAAAAGATCGGAATCGGGAGAAAAAAATCGGGGATCGGGATTTTTTTCCCTTTTTTTTTAAAAATACTTTTTTTAAATGTTGTATTCAATGTTACAAAACAAAAATGACCATGTTCAAGTCTTAAAGTCATCCTGAGGCCTTAGTTTTGGTTTCAAATTACAGAACATCATGTATGTGTTGCTTCTTTGAGGCTTGTTTTCATAGACCTGGTTGCTTATTTCTCTCAAATCTGGCAACAGAGTGGGCAGGGTGCAGTGTCTAATTGTAGCAGTAAGCTAACAAGTACTGATAAGCTTTATTTTGTTTTGATCCAACTCTGCACAACTGAACTGATCCAATGCTGCTGTGAAAAAAAGAAGCTATATCCATGTTGGATAGAATATCCAATTTAAATAAAAAAATAACCTTAAGGGACAATTTGAATGCTTTTTTTCCTCTTAATGCATTGCATAAAGATCGGATTGGGAAAAATCGGTATCGGCAAATTGTCAAAATCAAATGATCGGAATCGGGTCGGGAGCAAAAAAAGGTGATCGGGACATCCCTAGTAGAAAATATAAAAGGTATTGGCT
>NW_011369192.1:0-3234 GCF_000735185.1 Notothenia coriiceps | reverse complement strand
TTGGTTCGACCCCTAACCAAAGAACTCAAATCCTATAGTAAAGTATCTAGAAACTTTAAGATGGATACGTTTCAAGATATATCTTATCTAAATGAAAAAATAACTTATATGAATACCAGAACAAGTACCAGAACAAGAGAAAAGTAATTCCATTCAAGTACATATTCAATACAGGATACGTTTGTGCAATCTGTTCAATAAAATCATCAGGATTTTTGACAATAATAACAATTTATTAAGATACATACAGATCAATAAATATCCTCTACTCAAAGCCACCAGACTCCATTGACAGAAACAGTCATTTTATTACACAGATTTTCATAAAAACACACTTTATTCAAACTCAGAAACTGAAGAAATCTCATCAAAAGTGTCTTTTTTTTTACTCTTTCCACTTTTCAAAACCCATTAATTCTCGTTTAAAGTTTGAAAGGGAGACTTAATAGTTAAATTGTTATGGTTACTTTATGTTTGCTAACACCAGAACACAGTGGTACAGAGTGTAATGCTTATTTGTATCAGGTTTTCATGTTAGAAAGGGGATAGGGATCTAATCCAGTGGATTTAACTGATGCATTTCATAATGTTGCATAATCATAATGGAGTCTGGATGTTACAGTATGTCTCTGTGAGAGTGTGTTTGCATGCACTGCATCTACCCATGCTAATGCTAAGAACATTAAGTATTCATCTTCTGCCGTTATAGGTCTCACGATATTAGAAATGCTGTCTTTTTATTATTATTTATTTATCAAATGCTGAAGCGTTATCGATCCCCAGAAACCTGCATCGATAAATCGATAGACAGAAAAATAATCACCAACCATTTTTGATACAGTTTTTGTAAATAATGACATGTCAGGTGTTCTGCTTTCTCAGTTTTTTATAATATAAAAGTGAATATATTTGGGTTTTTATCTGACTTTCTAACATTTTTTAGACAAAGTGATTAATCGGGAAAGCAGTCGGCCGATTGTTTGATAATAACATTTTTATTTTCAGCCTTAAAGCTTTCACTACACCACCAGCTGAATATATGGGATGATATAATATTTGTGTGTGTGTGTGTGTGTGTGTGTGTGTGTGTGTGTGTGTGTGTGTGTGTGTGTGTGTGTGTGTGTGTGTGTGTGTGTGTGTGTGTGTGTGTGGGTGGCATCGCGCCCGTGCTCCAGACTGGATTTAAGCTCTAGCTTGGATGTGGCTGCGCTCCATTTGGAGAATCAGGATTTGGATTTGAGATAGAAGCGAAGGGGAGGAGGTGTTATCCCCAAGAGGAGGAGGAGGAGGAGGAAGAGGAAGAGGAGGAGGGATAGTGGAGAGAAACTGAGGATGATGTAATGGTCGCAGCCTGTTCAATTTTTGTTTTGGTGTATTTATTAATAAAACATTTGATGATGTAATCCCGGCCTTTTAGGAAACCGTACACAACATGCATTCCGGATTAATCAGCATGAATTTACAGCTCTATTCGCCCTCTTTAACCTCTCAGATATCATGCCTCTCTAACACAGTCTCTCTCTGTCTCCTTGTGTTTTCTTCCAGGACGGCTCATGCCAGGACAAAAAGCGAAGCTGCAGATCAGGCCGCCATCTCTGCCGTGCACGACTCAGAAATCGCCCGGGCCGTCGCCAGGGAGCTCGCCCCGAACTTCTACCAACCAGGTGACGATACGATAATACGATTATACTAACGGTCAGATCAGGTGTAACATCAACACAGACAATATCAAGACACAATACATGAAAAACAAACATTTAACATAACAGCTCAATCACTGAGAGAAGACATGCTCAATGACCCTTCAGCGTGCATTTGATATGACCTTCAGAAACTCACCTTCATCAGGGTTTATGTTAGGAAAACATGTGGTCAGATTTCCCGGACAATTGGGAGAAATTCCAGTCATAGGTTCAAAAACAATAGAGGGACAGGGTGTATCAAGATCCAAAGGTTTTATTTTCATAAGCTGCAGTGTAGAAATGGCCTGAGCTCCTCCAACAATGCAACATACATAATAAAATACAAAGTAGTTCAAAAAGTCTATAGCCTGTCTATACAGTTGATGGACAGGCTATACAGAGAACAGCGTCAAGACATGTAGACGTATTATATTATGAAAGATCTGCTGTAAAAATTGCATAAATTGGCAAAGTTAATCAAAAGTAACGTTATCCAAATACGACACGCGCAAAACGAAAGCTCACGTCTTGTTTTGGAAACGAAAACCCTGGCTTTCATCAACACACGTCGGATATTTGAAAGCTCCTTGCGTCACATCGTGTAGTGAGTTAGTCTCTCGAATATTTCCCACTTTGTGAATGTGAAAGAACAACTTTAGATGGGTTAGGGTGATCAAATGTGTGATGAGATACTTCTTACTAGAATTCAAGTGGCTTAAAATCTCGATGAATATTTGACTCGCTGTGCATGCAAACCAGTCCAATGCCAATGAAAACAATATCTCCATGAGCGTACTTTGCTAATCCCTCTCGTGTTACTGCTGGTTGCAAAACAACTAAATATACCAAGACTTAAGAACACGTAACGTGAGTAGGGATGTCCCGATCACCTTTTTTTGCTCCCGATCCGATTCCGATCATTTGATTTTGACAATTTGCCGATACCGATTTTTCCCGATCCGATCTTTATGCAATGCATTAAGAGAAAAAAAAGAAAAAAAGCATTCAAGTTTTCCCTTAAGGTTATTTTTTTTATTTAAATTGTATATTCTATCCAACATGGATATAGCTTCTTTCTTTCACAGCAGCATTGGATCAGTTCAGTTGTGCAGCATTGGATCAAAACAAAATAAAGCTTTCAGTACTCGTTAGCTTACTGCTACTATTAGACACTGCGCCCTGCCCACTCTGTTGCCAGATTTGAGAGAAATAAGCAACCAGGTCTATGAAAACAAGCCCCAAAGAAGCAACACATACATGATGTTGTGTGATTTGAAACCAAAAGTAAGGCCTCAGGATGACTTTAAGACTTGAACATGGTCATTTTTGTTTTGTAACAATGAATAAAAAAAAATAAAAAAGTATTTATTAAAAAAAATATATATATATCCCGGTCCCCGATTTTTTTCTCCCGATTCCGATCTTTTAAAAATCACGTGATCGGCTCCGATCCCCGATCACGTGATCGGATCGGGACATCTCTATTTATTTTATAAAATAATTTCAAACTGTTTCCTGGAAGAACGCGCAGTTTCAAAGATCTAATCTTGAA
>NW_011369191.1:1992-4004 GCF_000735185.1 Notothenia coriiceps | reverse complement strand
CACACAGCTCAGCTCACAAAAACCTAAAATAAATACATTTAAAATAAAAGATACAAACACAAAACGAAACCAGAATAAACGTAACAATTACAAAATAAAAAACAGCCATATAATCAACAATATTCCATGCAATAGAGCACTGAAAGCAAATAAAAGCAACAATCTACTTGTTTACGAATGCTAAGGAGAAAAGGTGGGTTAAGACGGGATTTAAAAACAGACAGTGTGGGAGACTGTCTGATTAGCAAGGGCAGGTCGTTCCACAGTTTAGGGGCGGCAGCAGAGAAAGCACGGTCCCCTCTGCGCTTAGACTTCGTTTTTGGCACCCCAATCAATTATATTTCCACTACATTTAGCCTGTTTCCTATTCTTACTGGATACTAATTGGACTCAGAGGTTAACATAATCATACAGTATACATGAGAACGTGTCTCAAATGTAGAGTATGGCTCAAGCATCATTGTAACAGTCAGCAGATTTACATGTGATAATGTTCATAGTCATGTGTGTGTGTGTGTGTGTGTGTGTGTGTGTGTGTGTGTGTGTGTGTGTGTGTGTGTGTGTGTGTGTGTGTGTGTGTGTGTGTGTGTGTGTGTGTGTGTGTGTGGGGATCACATTATAGGTCTAGACACAGCAGAATGACTGCAAAAGTAATCACTTAGGCCTGCTGCTTTCATTGACTTCTTGTTTATACTCACTAAACTAATCAACGCTTACTGTATGTACAGTGACAACTTTTGAACAGAAATTCCCATATTTGTGCCTGGAAATGACATCATGTGTTCCATGGAGACTGTGAGAAGGTCCATTGTGCCTTTGTTGAAAACATGGGAACTATGGAGGAACTGAGATACACGCTTATTAACTCACCATTCAGTCAATCGATAAACACATATTTTCTTTTATTATGCGTCAGACACTACAAATTTGGCCTTTATAAAAGTGTTGGATAACATCCCCTGTTTCTGCTGTGCTTCCTGTCAGGCTGCCATTGAGAAGCTGACATGGAAAGACCGTCTTCCTGGATACTTCATCAACATTTCCTCTATCCTCTTTATGGTAAGAACATACAATCAGGTTAATGCTCAACACAGGATCATCATGTTCTGACTGTACATGGATGAAAGCACTTTAAATAGAAAAATAAACATACAGTATATGACACGTTACTGTACATTAATAACTGACCTACTTGTATGTGTTTCTGAAATATTAATCCCAGGCTCTGCACTGTCAGTATCAGATAAATACGATCCAGTAATGACTTATTTATTTTTCTTTCTTTGCTCCAGTTCGGCTTGACGTTTTCAGCAGTTTTCGGCGTCATCATCTACCGCATCACAGTGTCGGCTCTGATGGCGATGAGCCCCGACCCGGAGACGAAGTCCAATGTTCGAGTGACGGTGACGGCCACCGCGGTCATCATCAACCTGGTGGTCATTCTGATCCTGGATGAGATCTACGGCGCTGTGGCCCTGTGGCTGACTGAGCTGGGTACGGATACACATCCTGCCCAATGCAGTTTACCTCCCGAAAACACAAACTAACCAAGATCAAACAATGCTAAGATGAAATGTCCCTATCAGATTGTCAAGGTATTTCCATGTAGGGTAAAGAAAGGCTGCTGTTCTTATGAGAGAGTATGCCTAACTTTTTTCATATTTAGGAATATGCCATCTTTAAAGAAATACTTTTATACTTATCTTACTAAATCAATTATATTTCCACTACATTTAGCCTGTTTCCTATTCTTACTGAATACTAATGGGACTCAGAGGTTAACATAATCATTTAGTATATGTAGAGTATGGCTCAAGCATCATTGTAACAGTCAGCAGATTTACATGTGATAATGTTCATAGTCATACTCGTGTGTGTGTGTGTGTGTGTGTGTGTGTGTGTGTGTGTGTGTGTGTGTGTGTGTGTGTGTGTGTGTGTGTGTGTGAGAGAGAGTGTTTTTGTGTGTGTGTGTGTGTGTGTGTGTGTGTGTGTGTGTGTGTGTGTGTGTGTGT
>NW_011369191.1:0-1933 GCF_000735185.1 Notothenia coriiceps | reverse complement strand
TAACAGTCAGCAGATTTACATGTGATAATGTTCATAGTCATACTCGTGTGTGAGAGAGTGTGTGTGTGTGTGTGTGTAGGACAGTTTAATGAAACTTTTATGTTTTCATGCTTCAGTCATCCCATCAGTCTTCCCAGGAGGTTCTAATCATGTCTACTTCTACATCCATATTCAAAACCTCTAGAGTAGAGGAAAAGAATGGGAAGAAGTGTGAGAAAGAGGGAAAGTGTGTGTGTGTGTGTGTGTGTGTGTGTGTGTGTGTGTGTGTGTGTGTGTGTGTGTGTGTGTGTGTGTGTGTGTGTGATGCCATGTGAAGAGTGCTATTACTTTAACCTCCTTCCAGCACAGTGATCCTGTTATGACTCAAACTGACACACACTTAATGCTCTGCCGATATTTTCCTGGACCTAAAACCACAGTGTAGAAATCATTTAACATCTATGTACTTAAAAACGAATTGTGCTCGTTTCTCCTTCAACATTCCCTCCAGCCCGCTAACTGACCTTTCCAAACCAGATCATACCAAATCTCTTTCACTTCTCCTGTTTTCAGAGATTCCCAAAACAGAAACCCACTTTGAGGAGCGTCTCATCCTGAAGGCCTTCTTGCTGAAATTCATGAACGCATACGCACCCATCTTCTACGTGGCTTTCTTCAAGGGGCGGTACGTCCTGCATGAGCGTGTGAACCACTTACCTTTGAAAGACATGTATTCCTCCAAAAGCGTCTCATGTGCTTCTTTCACATTACTAATGGAAGCTTCTCAATCTTTGTTGTGCGTGTGTGGGTGTTTACTCGCAGGTTTGCTGGTCGTCCCGGAAATTACGTGTACGTCTTTAATGATTATCGGATGGAAGAGGTTTGTTATCCTACTTTATATTTGTTTTCTTCTCTGGCCTAACACATAAATAACTCATGGACCAGTGTGTGTGTCCCTCAGTGTGCACCTGGAGGCTGCCTCATCGAGCTCTGCATCCAGCTCAGCATCATCATGCTGGGGAAGCAGCTCATCCAGAACAACATCTTTGAGATTGGCATCCCGTAAGTAAGCTGTACACACACCTCTCTATGTGCTCACTACTCATCTGTAGGCATGGAAAAGAAGAGCAAAGAACACAGTGTGGTCTTTTTTATGATGTTTCAGTGACTCACATACACACATGTTTCCCTTTCTCACCCTAATAACATTCCTCCATAGCATGTACAGGGCTACTTTCTCCTCTCTCATCTCTCATCTCAGCTTTAACATGCAAATCCCAAAGGTCAGAGGTCGGCTCTGTTTACAACAACTATCACCACAGAGATGCCTTTTGACATCAGGCTGATCTGTTACTGTTGCTGTCAGCTCCACCTGACCTCCTGACTCTGCTTTCTGAATGACAGCACACACCATGATATCATCTATGTCACATCTGTTCCACACATACATCTTCTTAAAATCTCTCACAGCTGCGGCCCCCCAGTAAAACCACAGCCTGTAAAAGTGGGCCTGTTTTACGAGGTAGTGAAGAGTGCATTTGAGGTTTTCAAAGGTTTAATGTTATGCACTTAACCTTAAATGCTCTTGTCTAAGCATGTAAGAGATTTTGATGTGTCCATTAAAAAAAAGTAAGAGGACCCCACAACCTCCCAGGTATGGCTGTTGTCCGCTTTATTATTAAAATACATAAAGAAAGTGGATATAATAAAAAAGACTAATACCTTTAATCTGATTAATAACTTAATTGTGCATAAAACCTCAGTAGAAACTTAAATGTAAAATAAAGGACAATCAGTCCAGTCCTACCTTAAACAAATTAGACTCAGCAAGACTGCTATAAAATAAGAATGAACTTCTCTTAAAGGTGACCTATCATGCAAAATGCACTTTTGTACGTCTTTTATACATAAATATGTGTCCCTGGAGTTCCAGGGAACTCACCAAGTGTCAGAA
>NW_011369190.1:0-2110 GCF_000735185.1 Notothenia coriiceps | reverse complement strand
TATCCGCCTCAATTAAACCTGGAACCTCTCTCATACAATACACAATACAAAGTGTATGTGTGTGTGTGTGTGTGTGTGTGTGTGTGTGTGTGTGTGTGTGTGTGTGGAGACACTGATGGATCGTTGGAGCTATGTGCAACTCAAGGCATATGCTCGAACGGGAGCTGCCTGGACGCTGCAATCATGTTGCGCGCACTATCCGTGCTGAATGTAGTGACTTTTCGTACAATGTCCCACTGTCTGGCTACCTGCATAAAGTCAAGTGCTCGGCGCAGTTGTCGGTGAAATGTCGCTCCTCTGTTTTCATTGAAACGGCTCCTTATATCCGTTAGCGCAGCTAGCTAGCACCAGATGCTAACAACAACAATACACGTAAGTTGTGCCCGTTCTCTCTCTCTCGCTCGCGCCACACATACACACACCCTCCCGGTGCCTGCCGGTGAGCATGGAAGTGTGGTCTGCCGCAAGCGGACGGCAGGAGCGGGGCTGTCAGCATCAGCTTGTAGATGGTATTTTAAACTCTATGTGTTAATCGTGTTAAAATAATTAGTGGCGTTAATTTGTTTTTGCGTTAACGCGTTGTTAACGTGTTAACTTGACAGCCCTAAATGTCTTACTATCCCTTCTATCTGCAAACCGCTTATCATCAGTCTGTGAACAATAACACTGCCGTGAGAGCGTTGTGTTCCAGGTTGTGGTCCCTGCACCAGGTCACCAGATGGTCGACCCACCCCCCACTGTAGGCTGACTCGTCACCACCAGAGATGAGTCCGATGAGGGTGGTGTCGTCTGCGAACGAGCGGGGGATGGCCTTGATAGGCTGCCGTGATGTTGGTGTAACAGTGGTCGGTTACGTGTCAGTATGTCTGCTTGTATGTGCTTGTGTGTGTTTGTGTGTGTCTCTCCCCTCTTCCCCTGATTGTCTTCCTGCAGGTGCAGCCTCTCCTTCCAGTGATTCCCATCCCCTAATCAAGGCCTGCAGCAAAGGCCTGCAGCAAAGGCCTGAGGAAGTCTGTCTTCCACTCCCCCTCCACACCATGAGTGGTGTGGAGGGGGAGTGTCCTTTTGTAAAGAACAATAACATATTTAGTTAATCCACTCTAACCCTGCGTTTTGCTCCTCATTGTGTTGCGGTCGTAACAGGTACAACATGTTTCCCTCTCTGGGCATTTAATAAACTGTTTGTATTTTGGGAGTTCATGGAGGAGGTTGCCTCTGTTAAAATCACCAAGAACAATAATTAGGAATTCCGGATAAGTCTTCTCCACACACAGTATCTGGTCAGCGAGTGTGCGCTGCGCCTCCTGCATGCGGTGGGATGTAAACAACGACCAGTATGAATGAAAAAAACTCACGTGGGGGATAGAAGAGTTTCCAGGTGAACTAAGTTTAAAACTGAATTAACGCACAAAACAAGACAAAAGAGAGCGCACCACAACACCGAGGCAGCCATCCGGGGCATAGCCGCGGGAAGTAGGGGTGCTGGGGGTGCTGCAGCACCCCCTAGAATCTGGAAAATCACAGAACGCTCTTCAGTCTGCGTACAAATGACACGACTTTATACATTGGAAATGCGTGCAATAGATACGCATAAGTCCGGTTTTGCGTGCATATGATACGGTTCACAAGACCTCATGAAAGACGACACACGAAGTGAGGATACCCGGCCCGGAGGAAGCCCGGGGTCCCCTTCTGGAGCCAGGCCCAGAAGGAGGACTCGTCGGCGAGCGTCTGGTGGCCGGGCTTGCCACGGAGCCCGGCCGGGCACAGCCCGAAAAGGCGACGTGGGCAACACCTCCGCTTCTCCGTCCCGCGGGCCCACCACCTACGGGAAACAGCGATGGGGTCGGGTGCGCTGCCAGAAGGGTGGCAGTGAAGGCAGAGGGCCGGGCCAGTCCCGGGCGACAGAAGCTGGCTTTGGGGACGTGGAACGTCACCTCTCTGGGGGGGAAGGAGTCGGAGCTTGTGCGGGAGGTGGAGCGTTACCAGTTGGATCTGGTTGGGCTCACCTCTACGCACAGCGTCGGCTCTGGAACCTTACTTCTGGATAGGGGTTGGACTCTATTCTTCTCCGGAGTTGCTCAAGGTGTGAGGCGCCGGGCGGGTGTGG
>NW_011369189.1:0-3509 GCF_000735185.1 Notothenia coriiceps | reverse complement strand
ATTTCAGGTGAGGGTTGGCCTCCGCCAGGGCTGCGCTTTGTCACCAATCCTGTTTGTAATATACATGGATTCGGATTTCGAGGCGTAGTCGTGGGGGAGGGGGTCTGCAGTTCGTGGACTAAGGATTGCACCACTGCTTTTTGCAGATGATGTGGTTCTGATGGCTTCATCGGTCTGCGACCTTCAGCACTCACTGGATCGGTTCGCAACCGAGTGTGAAGCGGCTGGGATGAGGATCAGCACCTCCAAATCTGAGGCCTTCTCAGCAGGAAACCGATGGACTGTCCACTCCAAGTAGGGAATGAGTCCTTACCCCAAGTGAAGGAGTTCAAGTATCTCGGGGTCTTGTTCTCGAGTGAGGGAACAATGGAGCGTGAGATGGGTCGGAAAATCGGAGCAGCGGGAGCGGTACTGCAGTCTCTTTACCGCACCGTTGTGACGAAAAGGGAGCTGAGCCAGAAGGCAAAGCTCTCTGTCTACCGCGTCATTTTCGTTCCTACCCTCACCTATGGTCATGAAGGGTGGGTCATGACCGAAAGACCGAGATCGCGGGTACAAGCGGCCGAGATTTGTTTTCTCCGCAGGGTGGCTGGTGTCTCCCTTAGGGATAAGGTGAGAAGTTCGGTCATCGGGGAGGGACTCGGAGTTGAGCCGCTCCTCCTTCGCGTCGAAAGGAGCCAGTTGAGGTGGTTCGGGCACCTAGTTAGGATGCCACCTGGGCGCCTCCCTAGGGAGGTGTTCCAGGCACGTCCAGCTGGGAAGAGACCAAGGGGTAGACCTAGAACCAGATGGAGGGATTATATCTCTTCGCTGGCCTGGGAGCGCCTTGGGATCCCCCAGTCAGAGCTGGTTGATGTGGCCAGGGAAAAGAAAGTTTGGGGTTCTCTGCTGGAACTGCTACCTCCGCGACCCGACCACGGATAAGCGGGAGAAGATGGATGGATGGATGGATGGATTATCATATCCCAACATGCATTGCGGCTAAAACATCCAATCAACGAGCTTCAAGCTGAGGATCTTGGGTAATCTGTTTGGTGGGTTTGTGGTGTGTATCGCTCGAAATGTCCCTTATACTGTAGGCCTAAGTCTGTTTCCGGTGACTATCGGTTGGTTACATTGTAATGAACCTATTCAATTTTGTGCCATTTTACATGTGCTAACCTCCATGGAAAACATATTTTCAGCCTGCGAAAAAAAAGATGTAATTATATTAAGGTTTAACAGTATGCATTATTACAGATGTGACTGCCTTGATTGACAGGCGGGGGCCGTCTCAGGTCACTAGCAGCCAGCTCTGACCGGAGCCCACCTCAATTCCACATACGCTCAGACCAATTGGATGGCCAAGAGTTAGTCACGGGAACAAATTGTTGATCTGTTTCGACAGTGATATATCTTTAAAATATTCAACTTTCATAATGAACAATTAGCGGGAAGCTGGCATTAGTTGTTCTATTGTTCACAGAATGATTTATTAAGACAACTATTGTCTAGGTGAGATTTAAAGACACAAGACGGAAGGAAAAAAAGGTAGAAGAAATATGTAAATGTTAAGGTTCCAAATGAATTGACACAACAGTAATCAGAGTAGGCCGCCATGTCCTGTATAACTTCTGTACTAATAATAAAAGGTACAAAGAAAAAAACAAAGAAAACAGCATGCTCGTATGTCAACTTTTATTCACTTGCTCTATTCAACCTAAAATAAACTGTGAAAAAAATCCCTATAACTCATTCACAACATAAAATTTGCCCGCCAAGTAATTCAAATGATTTGGACCTGGATTAGCATGTACACAGTCGTGTCAGCAAAAATACATCCTGTTCCTCAAGTGCAGTCTCTGCAGTGACGCCAGTCTTAACCGACTGTCTTGTCCTCTCACTGGTTTTAAGCTTTAATCCCCATTTACATCGCAATCAATCTCTTCTCTCTTTTATGACATCCATCAATCCATCTCTCATCCCAGCCCTCCCTTTCTTCAGTTTCTCATCATTCACTCCATCTGTTGCGGAGTGTATGGATAACTCAACTGCACTATGAGGACTGGAGGGTTTAAACAGGGGAAATTGAGGGAGAAAAAAAAGTGTTCAAAGAGGAGTTGATGTTTTTTTAGTCGCGCAAATTGACCGCCTTGTTCCCTTTCATGCTTTTAGCTCATGCAAGCCAAATACTCAAGTTTACAATTTTCCCTACACTATGTCAGATAGATTCAGACAGAAGTACAAATGCAGGCTTCTAGTCTGTAACTCACAATTCGTTGTTTTGAGTGTACAATGACAACTGAGAATGAGAAGTGTATAAGATATTCTAAATGTTAAGTGCCTGAATAAAGCTTTAATGCTAAGCATTTCCTGTTAGCTAGCTTTCTACTTAGCATTACTTTAACGATCAAGCAGCATATCAGTATGTTAATATGACAGATTACGCTAAAATGTGTTCATGAATCCACGTACACGACTAGAACATTCACCCTGTAGCATTTCTACTCTTATGGATGCTACAAGCCTTTTCTTGAGAACGCTTAAAAGTATTTATTTGAATATTCAATGTTTTAAACAACACAGTTTCAATTCGTTTGAAAAGGCTTTTAGCATCCCAAAGCAGAAAAATTGTTAGAAGTGATTGAAGTAAAACATTTGTGCGTAACCTTTTACCCCGCGTAATAATATACGCTGCTTGATAGTTAAAGTAACGCTAAGTAGCAAGCTAGTTACTAGTTAGTTAGGCTAGTTAATCCCTTAATCAAAATGAAAACATATTTTTTATTTTCTCCAATAAAACCACAAACCTTAAATTACAAGTGAGACTGACCGTTGAGCCCAGCCTCCAGCCACCAGGATCTCACACACCCTACCATTCTCCACAGACAGGGAAAACAGAGCCTAAATACCCACACACCAATCAGCACAACAAGACACAGGTGAGGGGGGAGCAATTAGACACAGGTGAGGGGGGAGGAGACAACCCAGGGCCCCAGGTGCACACAATCATCAGCCACAGACATTAAACATATTATTTGCACCCTGATTACTCTCAACCGCTGTCATCCTTATCCCAGCATCCAGACGAGATTTCAATAAATACGGTTTAATTAGTTAAAAAGAACACTACTTCAATAATGTGTATAAATTATGTGCAAATACGCAATGTTAAATGTACTGTGCAATCACGCTAATAAAGTGCAATATCACCCGGCCCAAAGCCATCAGTCCATAGTGACGAAGTAGTCACACCCAGGGACACAACGACATGCTGACTGCAGTGGGGTTTGAACCTGTGACCCCCTGATCCCAACACCAAAGGTCTACCCACTGAGCCACGCGCCTCCTTTTTTTTAACATTAAAGCATGGAGACATGTCACAGAAGAGGCACAAAATAAAATGGAACCTAGAAAGGAGCAGAATAGGGCCCCTTTAAAACAATTCACAGCCAAAGTCATACATTACAAACAAAGACAATACTCACATACAACAACTAAAGCATGTACTTTATAAAATACTGTATATG
>NW_011369188.1:0-1255 GCF_000735185.1 Notothenia coriiceps | reverse complement strand
GTGTTGAGATACGTTAGTGAGATACGTTAGCTAAGTGTTAGCTACCTGTTGGAGGTGGTAAGCAGTGTTGAGATACGTTAGCTAAGTGTTAGCTACCTGTTGGAGGTGGTAAGCAGTGTTGAGATACGTTAGCTAACCTGTTGGAGGTGGTTGGCGGTGTTGAGATACGTTAGCTAAGTGTTAGCTACCTGTTGGAGGTGGTAAGCAGTGTTGAGATACGTTAGCTAAGTGTTAGCTACCTGTTGGAGGTGGTTGGCGGTGTTGAGATACGTTAGCTAAGTGTTAGCTACCTTTTGGAGGTGGTAAGCAGTGTTGAGATACGTTAGCTAAGTGTTAGCTACCTTTTGGAGGTGGTTGGTTCTGTAGCCATTCAGGTACATTATTATTTAGTAAAAATGTATATAATATAGTAAATGAGGCTGTTTTTCAGGCGCTGATAAAAACATAGAGAACGACGAGCCGCTCTTCTTCAGCTCCTCTTCAGACGAGGAAGACGAGGAACCAATCAGAGAGCGGGAGGCTGCCTCACAGCCAATCAGAGAGAGGGAGGTAGCCTCACAGCCAATCAGAGAGCGGGAGGTCACCTCAGAGCCAATCAGAGAGCAGGAGGTCGCCTCGCAGCCAATCATCAACCCCCGTAAGAGGCCTGCGCCGGGACACACCCCTCTGGACCTGGCCTGCTGCCAGAAGGTAGTTATTACCCTTTCAAAATAAAAGCACAGGCTGGAATTACACAGTGGACAAAGAACATAAAACTCAACTTGTCCCTCTTCACCTGTCTGCCCCCCCCTCACCTGTCTCCCCACCCTCACCTGTCATCCCCCCCTCTTCCCTAGGTGAGGAGTCTGCTGGTCTCAGATCAGAGGTCCAGTAAGTCCAGTAAGAAGATTAAGCCGAGCAACGTCTCTGATGCGGGGGTCCCAGCGGGGGGTCTGGACGAGGAGACACTGTCCCACCTGGTGGAGCTGCTGAGTGTGGGGGGTGGGACAGGTGAGACAGGTGGAGGTGACGCCCCCTGGAGGAAACTGGCAGAAAGACTGGGGATGATGACGCTGACCCCCCTTTACCTGGAGAGCTCCTCCCCCTGCCAACAGCTACTGAGGCACTACCAGGTAACACACCGGCAGAGAACAGGGTTAGGCCGAGCACACACACACACACACACACACACACACACACACACACACAGTGAGTTAACACAGGAAGTACAGGCTTTTATTGTGAAATCTACCCCTGCTGATTTTCAGAAAGGACA
>NW_011369187.1:0-3033 GCF_000735185.1 Notothenia coriiceps | reverse complement strand
AATGAATAATCGCATTTACAATTATTGACCCAAATAATCGAGATTATGATTTTTGCCATAATCGAGCAGCCCTACTAGATGCTGTGTTTTGAAGTGGCGATGGAGATTATTTGTTGACCCTGCTTTAAAGGATATGTTGCCTTTACAAACGGTGCGCTTCATCACTGCCTGGGTTTTGGTTGAAGTGCATCCAAATGCTGCTGTGTTTTTGCGTTTGGCTCATTTTCCATCCGAAAAACACGTCGTCTACCTGTCCTGTACCACTTGTTCTGACTTCTCTCTCTCGCGTATTCCGTTAAGACCCACCCCATCTCATTCCTCGTGCTGAAACCTGCTAATCAGAGTAGGGGCGGGTCTTCACAGAAGAAGTTTGGGGAACAAAATCAAGCTTTTTAAAAGGCAAGTGGATTTTGGCAGGCAGTGAGTGCGGACAACGATTGAACGATAACAAAAACGGCTCTCACCAAGTACGACTCGGTTCCCCTCGTTCGTACCAAAGAGCCGTTCAAATGAATCGGCTCGTTCGCGACCGACACATCACCATCCGGCACTAACAGTTAACGAGTGTGCCCCCCTAGGAAAAGGTGTCAGCGGGACCACCAACGGAGCAGAACATGGTGTTGGCAGGATTCGGAGACGCAGGGACCGAAACCGGTGTAGACGGGACCTCCGACGGAGACGGGGCTTGTGTTGGCCGGACCGGTGACAGGACTTAAAGGCTCGGATCCTGGGCCAAAACAGGAGCAGAAAGCATGGCTGCTGGGGCTCCGGCCGGTAGCCTCCTGGCGTGCCTCTGCCAGAGCAGCCTCTCTCTGTTCAACACTGGACGCTCCCCCTCCACTCTCCATAGCAGCAAGCCAACGTATAACCTTTATTCAAGGCAACAGCATTAATGCAAAACAGACTACACTCTTTCAGAACTCAAATACACACATGACCAATCAAGACGACAAGACACAGGGAGGGAAAACACAAAGATACCAGGTGCCTGGCTCTTGGCCATAACAAAGACATGGAACGGACACGATATAATGAAGATATTTTATTACAAATCAAACAACTAAACAAAAGAGCTACCACAATGGAATTTTTTAATCAGTCAGATCAGTATGTAGGTGTGGGTGTGTGCACATGGTGTGGTGCAAAGTGTAGAATGACAAACTTAGAGAAAGAGAAACCAAAGCATAAGTCAGGCAGCTGCTCTCCAAAAAAACAACTGACAGACAGTGATGATTCAAAATAAAACAGAAAACAAACAGATCCTATGAAAAACTGCCTCTGTGGAAGCTGGAAATGAAATCACATTTGGTCTAACCCTTCCAGGCGTAAAGAAGAGTTCTTTAGTAAGCCCCTCCACCACGACAAGTGGTCAGCTGCGAAGAGCTCTGTGACAGGCCAGGGGTTCAGTTTAACATTCACTTTCTCATCAACACTTGATTCTTCTGATCTCCTCACCTTCGCTCTTTGAGAATTCACAACAAGTCCAGCACCAACAACAACAAAGAGTTGTTCAGTGGGTAAGGATCTGGCATACATTTTGCATATGTAAACATGTAAATAAAAACGTGCACACACCCTGTCAGCAGTCACTGTTGAGCTCTATGTAGAGAGAAGGGTTTATTCCACTGCTCAAAATACAATCTTTCAGAAGGGGATACAAGCACTGAAACTGGCACGTGTACTCCATGGGGGTCACTCTTTGGAGAGAGACCCTCCAAAATCTAAATGACCACCAATGATGGCTTGGAAATATCATTCTTTGTTATAAAATGACTGACACTTTCCCTAAATGATTGGTCTCTGTGTCAAATCCTACATTTATTACTCAGAAGCCAATGTTTACTATATTTAGGCCATACATTCAAAAACGATCTGCCTGCCAATGGATATCTGGGTACGTTAAAATGCATTGTAGTTGAGGTGGTAGAGGTATTTTGGGGTGTAGGAGTGTAGTAGTAGAGGTAGTGCTTTTGTTCCAGTAGTCAGCCACATCTCCTATATGGACTATTCATGCTAATTAACGCAACTTATGCTAACTGTGTAAATGTCCCAACATATGCAGGTTAGCATCCATCAGTTTCTATGAGCTGGGGACCCTACTCTACATTTTTAACATGAAACTTTGGGGTCCTTCATAGTGCTGGTAAATAGACTGAGTGGAGATTCCAGTTGAAATGTTCCTTCAGCTCAAACACCAGAGATCAACTGATGAACACGTCTCTGAATTTGTTAAAGCTGACGGCTGCTTCCTGTTCTTTGCTGGTTGGACACCTATGGCCAAACCCAGAGGTGTTCCTCAAGGTTCGGTCTTGGGACCGACCCTTTTTACTATTTATATAAATGATGTGGGTCAAAGTATTGATGCCTCTGTACATCTATATGCAGATGATACTGTTGTGTACTGTTGTGCTAGCACTGTTGCCCTTGCATTTGAACGTCTGCAGTCTGCTTTTGACACTTTTCAGTCACATCTGTTCCACCTTAGGTTGGTGTTAAATTCAGATAAGACAAAAGGCATGTTGTTTTCCAATAAGAAAAAGTTACAAACTGTTCTTCCCTGCATCATTTCTGCACAGCATAACCCCATTGAAGCTGTTAACACCTACAGATACTTAGGCATCACTATAGATGAAAATCTCTGCTTCAAACCACATATTGACAATCTCTTAAGGAAATTGAAAGTAAAACTGGGATTCTTTTTTAGAAATAAGGTCTGCTTCTCCACAAGAGCGAGGAAACGGCTTGTAGCTGCCACATTGTGCCGCTCTTGCATGAACGCCTCAGCTCACTCCCTTCATCTGCTAGACGCTGTCTACCATGGGGCTCTGAGGCTCATAACCCACTGTAACCCCCTCACACCCCACTGCACCCTGTCTACCATGGGGCTCTGAGGTTCATAACCCACTGTGACCCCCTCACACCCCACTGCACGCTGTCTACCATGGGGCTCTGAGGTTCATAACCCACTGTACCCTGTCTACCATGGGGCTCTGAGGTTCATAACCCACTGTACCCTGTCTACCATGGGGCTCT
>NW_011369186.1:0-5754 GCF_000735185.1 Notothenia coriiceps | reverse complement strand
TTTATTAGGTACATTTTAGCATGCTAACTCAATGAACTTAAAGGGGACCTATCATGCAAAATGCACTTTTGTACGTCTTTTATACATGAATATGTGTCCCCGGTGTGTCAGGGAACTCACCAAGTGTCAGAAAACACAACCCTCTCTCTTTTCCTCCATACCCAAATCTGTAAAAAAAAAGGGGCTGCAACGGAGCTGATACAGATTAATTTTTTGACGTCAGAAAAGGGATGCTCCGCCTATATGGGCAACCCTCCACCTATCAGGGGAATGAGAGACCGCTCAAAAGCGCTGGAAATGCTCTAGTACATATGCCAGGCCTGTAAGTGGCGCTGTAGTCCTGCCACAAAAGCAGCGAAGAAGACTTCCCGCACATGGTTGCCCTTCTGTTTATTCTCCGCTGTGGACGCTCTGGCTCTTTTTCTCCCTCCTCGAGGCAAGCGTTTGCTCCTGCTGCTGTAATTCAATGCAATCCCTCCCTCGCTGTAATTCTCTCCGGTTAGTCCACCAGCAGATGACAAACACCCACCTCTCCGCCTCTTCCAAGGGACGAGGGAACCGTGCCGCAGAGTTTCAGTTAGATTTTTTTTTCTGCCGGTCAACATGTCCGTTAAGAGATACAATTATAATGCTTCATAGTTAGATATCAACATGTGTCTCGCCATATAAGGCTTGCATTTTAGCTCAAAGAAGAGTCTTCTATGAAGGAAGGTGCAGAGAAATTACTAATTGTGCCAAAAAGAAAGATTGTGAATTCATTACATCTGCATGGCCTTGATCATTTAATAATGACTTGCAGAGCCAAACTGCATTGCCAACACCTCTCTTGTGTACTTCAGATTATGTGTGATCTTTTCATTCTAGCTAAAGGTTCTTCATTATCAGCTGTCGGGAGATTTTGCTGGAAATGTATTGCAGTCATTTGCTGTGTTGGTGGCCTCGACCGTCAACTCATCGAGATGTCCTCGACAACTTCCACGCTGTTCCTTTGATTTATTTAAAATATGTCATGCCTGTAGCCGAAGGGATAGTGAGTGGTCTGTCAAGACTATGTCACAATGCAGGAAGGTATCCACACACTGCTACTCTCCCAGCCTTTAATGCGTGATTGACAGGTCCATTCATTAGTTGGCTACATTTGACAGGATGGTTACTTGCCAAGAGTGAGGGGAGAAGTATTTTGTTCAGTGCCAGAAGGGAAGGATGACTGCAAGTGGAGCAGACACCAAATTTGATACTTTCCCTATCAAATGATCATCCCCTGTAGTATTGAAAAGGGCTTGAAAAGTTTGCTACTCAACAAACTAACTGTGGGCATCTTGAATTCATGTTGGCTGCCTTCGATTCAAAGAGTGACAAGTTCGAAAAAGTAAAAGTGCCAAAACAATGGAAACTCTTCAAACCACTCGTGCGGCATTATCCACTTGTCTGCCCCCCCACCTGCACACTCAAATTGTCCACCATTTTACCAAAACATGGTGAAATGACTACACTTATTTCATATCGCCCACTTCAAACCTCCACAACTTTGATGAAAGAGGTTTATTTAGCCATATTTTGGAAAAGATGATGACTCAAAACATACTGCTAATGGGTTTGCAATTTTACTATGGATGCAAAAAGTTGTAACCAATATATTTGTATTAAAGGTGACTACAACTACTTTCACAATGAATACGTTAATTGCATTGTACAGCCTTTCTACAGATGGCAACTGTTAGTTAGCCAAGCTTGTTAGCTTGCATCAGTTTATTTGCATCAGTAGTTTTTGTAACAGTCCACTTAAGTCTGGCTATTGTGTTTTAACTTAATCCCCACATTCCCAGATGACAGAAATACATTGTTTGCTACACTGAGGAAACATTTTTTTTAAAGAGGCCCTGTTATGCTTTTGGGGTTTTCCCTTTCATGTAGTGTGTTATAGTGGTTTTCCTGCATGTAAATGGTCTGCAAAGACTACAAATCCCACAGTTCCCTTCTATTGACTAATGCTCCAACACATTGGACATGGCATCTCTAAGCGGTTGACCAATCACAACAGAACCAGACAGCTAACCAATCAGAAGAGACTGGGCTCTGGTTTCAGACAGAGGGTGAAAAGAGGTGCTGCAGCACAGGCAGTATGAGAAAAATAAAGAGCTTTTTGAACTTTGAAGCATGGAGACATGTCACAGTAGAGGCACATCATACTAATATGAACCAACAATAGCATTATAGGGTTCCTTTTATCAATGTTTTTAGTTAAAAAAAGTCACCAAAAACGTGTTTCAATTCATGTCCGTTACTCTAATACCTTAACATGATTATTACATGCCAAAACCTGATCATCTACTTAACGCTTTGTTTTATTTTACAACTCCAACAATGTGTTTTAAACCGCCACCATTGGGGGAAAATGTGTTTCCCTCAAAATGAAGATTGGATACTAGTTGTATGGGATTCAAATCTAGGAGGCATTGTTGGATTCAGCTTAAACTATTGCAAACTGGGTTTAAATAAAGGGGGATTGTTTAAAACACTTAGAAAGTTACAATAACTTCCTCTATTTTGTATTCATCCAAAAAGGTCAGTTCTGTATAGGCCCCAAATCTTAAAAAATTACAGTAAATGGCATGGCATATGATTCACAGTATTTAAATACTCATTTAGCATTCAAATAATGACCCCCGTATGAAAGCATCTGCATTGAATAACATTTATTCAGGTATTTTTTTTATATTCCTTATCTGTATGTAAATGGCATAAATAATTGCATTTATTTATTTAGTTTTACATACTTTTGTATCTTTAATACCTCCCATAGGTTTACTACCTAGTGTTCAAAAATGGTCACCCTGAACAAAATGGTACTGAAAGCATGTATTTTAACGAGGGCGCCTACGCAAATAGATGCAAATTGAAGTTTTAAAAAACATATATATTGCTCGTCCAGATCACCTCTAAAAATCAATAGCGCAAATGCCAGGAACTTAGTATATACTTTTTACGTCGATGTAGATTCTCTTAAAACCTTAAGATTAATCACCAGAATAATCAATATCTGTTCACCTTTCATATGCAATCTACCATCCTTAGGGATATGTCATATAGTCACCCACGTAAACCCACTCATCATCCTTCTTTTGATCAAGGAAAGCGTGTAGATTGCTTGCCAATAACACACTATGTGATAGAGGGATTAAGTCGAAGCCATGTTGGCAAGTTGATCTGAAGATCCTGAGATACGGTCTCTTCGCAGTTGTTTGGAGGAACTGACACAGATTGCACCCGGTAAAGGAAATAAATGAAAAAGAGAAGGCAGGAGGCATTATTAGTGTACAGAGCAGTGCCACATGGTCATTGAGCCTGCAGGTTTTGAAGTGCCAGAGTGAGTAGATAGATACATTGTTGGAAAATACGAGGAGTGAAATCGAAAAAAGTAAACACTTGTGGGCTTAAGGGGAAGATATAAGAGCGACTAATGTGGCCATATGTGTTTGGAACATGGGAAGCTATTGAATGAAGAGGTTTTGAGTGACTTATGAAGTACCTTTTTGTTAATCTGAGCAAACAGTACTATTTGATATCAAGAGATGTGCTTTTGTCCGCTTTGGTCTATTACAAAGGCCACTTTTAAAAGGTAATTCTTACTAATGCGGGAATTAATAAATGTTTGACAGATGCAATAAATATAGACCGGTATTTATTCAATTTTCTCTAATTGTTACTGAATATTAAGTTAGTTTTGAACCAATTTGCACAAATGGCAGTTTTGGAACAGAAATGAATGTTGCCTTCCAAAATAAAAGAACATTTTACAGATGCCATGGTTTAAAACTGGACAGTATTTTTTTTTTCTTCTCAAATTAACAACTATACATGGAAAACGACTATGAATAACAGCCAAAGCCGCAATTGGTGCACTTGAGAGTTGATAATGCATCATCAAGTGCGGCACCAGTGTACTTCACTCAGTGTTACTTGATGCTAAAAGCAAGCAGTAATGGGTTGTGCGTTTTTCCACACATAACTCTCCCTCACTGAAAACAACTTTCGCAGACAGCAATGAAAATACCTAACCGGAAACCCACTGACCGCATTGTACCTCCCTCCCTCTTCTATTTGCGAAATAACAGTGAAGGTTTGGTCCCGCTGAGCGCCAACCAAAAGATGCAACACGCGAGCTTCCATCAAAAGCACTACTGACAAATCATTGAACTTCACAGTCGAGGGAGTTTACACGTTGAAAGGCCATAATTTAACTGCCGTTTCTTGGAAAATGCAGCTGAACTTGAGCTGGAGGTAGCCTCTTTTTCTTTCTCTGCTCTTGGTTTGAAATCATGGAACTACGAACAAAACATGAATACATTACCACCGGCTGAAGCATTTTTGGGAGAGGGGGGTGAACCAGACAGAGGCAGTATGTACAGACAGTAAGTAATATAGCAAGCTAGAGAATGCAATTCCTTTAGAAATTGCTAGTGGGAATGCTTTATGCTGAAAAGCTGACGCTGAATTGCTGTGCTGAAATGTAATGTGTTAGAAGAAAGTGAAGAATTTAGATTTAAATGATACATGAACACTGGGGTAAAAAGGCTTGGAAAAGCAGCAGAATATTTGGACTGCAAACTTTTGAATTAACTTGATAGCGAATGTCGCCATGCCAACGGCATTTGATGACATCCCATAATACGCTTAGATGCGTTGATGGCTGCATCGTTACCAAACCTGTGAAGTTTTGGGCCGTTTGGAGCATTTTCACTGAAGATATGAGAAAACCGTGTTTCATGGTGAGCATTGAGTTGCCATGGCAACGACATTTGAAGAAATCTCAAAACTGTCCCGTAGATTTCTTTTCACGGCTGGACTGTTAGCACACATGTGAAGTTTGAGCACTTTTTGAACATTTTCATAGGAGCTATACATTACATTTGGAGGTTACATTACTCTCTCTCTTCTCTTGATCACCCTCTCAATCTTCTATCGCCCTCTCTCTCTTCTCTCTGTCTTCTCTTGCTCCCCCTCTCTCTCTTCTCTTGATCACCCTCTCACTCTTCTATCACCCTCTCTATCAACTCTTGATCACCCTCTCACTCTTCTCTCACCCTCTCTCTCTTATATTGATCGCCATCTCTCTTCTCTTGATCGTCATCTCACTCTTCTATCACCCTCTCTTTCCTCTTGATCGCCCTCTCTCTTCTCTTGATCGCCCTCTCACAGGAGAACACTTCACTGTAGGGTTTCTGCCATGTCTCCACTTTAGTTTGACTCTCTCTTCTCTTCTCTCTCTTCTCTTGATCGCCCTCTCTCTCTTCTCTCTCTCTTCTCTTGCTTGCCCTCTCTCTCTTCTCTTGATTGCCCTCTCTCTTCTCTTGATCGCCCTCTCACAGGAGAACACTTCACTGTAGGGTTTCTGCCATGTCTCCACTTTAGTTTGACTATCTCTCTTCTCTCTCTCTTCTCTTGATCGCTCTCTCTCTCTTCTCTTGCTCACCCTCTCTCTCTGCTCTTGATCACTCTCTCTCTCTTCTCTTGATTGCCCTCTCTCTCTTCTCTTGATCGCCCTCTCTCTCTTCTCTTGATCACCATCTCACTCTTCTATCGCCCTCTCTCTCTCTCTTCTCTTGATCGCCCTCTCTCTCTCTCTCTCCTCTTGATCGCTCCCTCTCTCTTCTCTTGATCGCCCTCTTGATCTTCCATGGAAATGCATCCGAGGGATGCGTTTCCATGGAAGCGGCATATGATGACACCCCATAATTGACGTAGAGCTGTTGA
>NW_011369185.1:0-2954 GCF_000735185.1 Notothenia coriiceps | reverse complement strand
GATAAATAAAAATAAAGAACTACGACAGATGTGTAATATTTAATGCAACCAAACCATTTATTACAATGCATTCATGTGATGACTTTCAAAGAGTAAAGGGAACACTGCTGAATAAAGTATGATTTTATCTTTTACGAAACGTTTTTTATATGGAATGCAGTTGGAGGTCAACCAATCACAGAGCTTGAGGACTAATCATGGGGTTTGTCGAGCAAAGCGCAACGATCGCTGAGGATTCTGGGTAGTGTAGTGTCTTCTGCCATCCTAAACTCCGAAAAAATATTTGTTTCTCCGAATCGAAGGGGAAAAATACAAAAGCATTGTACACAATTTAAACCAATCAATGTTGTGTAGTTAACAAGGTGTTTTTTAGTTGATGAGTAGTGCAGATATCACTGTAAAATCAATCGACAGAAAGGAGAATACTTACTTCCGGGTGTAAAATCCTCCGTTATCCAATGGGAATGGACGCTCACATTGCCTTTAAGTGCCGCCGACATGGACCGATGCGGTGCTTCCCTGAGCGTCAAATACCGCCGCCGATGGGAATACATTGCAATCAGTTGAAAGCTCTTTGCGTTCGTTTATGAAGCTCCTGGACGTTCAGGGAGTGAGACTGTGTTGGCTCCAGAGCCACTATTTCAAGCATACTACATCATCGAGTGGCACCGAATCACTGTTTAAATGCCCAGCACATGTGCTACCAAGCAAGCCTCCTCGACATTGACAAACGACCCGAGTCTCCCTTTGTCGTGTGCTAGTTGGTCTTGTTGTGACGCGCAGACTACCAGCATATTTAGCCAAACCAGGATTATTGATTTGCCCTGTACCTTTTCCTCTGTTGAGTGTTTTGTTTTATTATCTTAGTTATGTTTTCCTCTATTGGTTTTGTTTTATTAGCTTAGTTACGTTTTTGTTTTACCACACCTTAAGTGAAGTTTTTCCCTCTAATGAGTGATCTTTTGTTTGAAAATGTGTTTACTGTGACAAACCCAGTAAAGACCTTGGTTGCGGTCAAATTGTCAGTTTAGCTTAGGAACCTTCCGAACGGAGTTCCAACCTTGTTCATGAAGAATATATGTTATACTGTTGTGCCCATTCATAAAGCATAAAACAACACCATAAGAGCACGGTGCAAAGTATCTAGATGGGCTTACAGTAAACCGCCGTTCTTAATATACATCCATGTAGTCCGCTGTGTAGAATACTGTAGTTTCCCCACAGCAGACACCACATTCATGACGCCTGCTGGCGCATCATAAATACGTCGGATAGTGTAAGTGCAGTCGGATTCTCAAAGCACCGCAGCCTCTTTTCCTAAGTCCTTTTGAATTCTCCTATCCGCTATTTCTTAACCCTGTGACGTTTCAAACAGAGGTCAAGGAATAGTGGATCGGACAAGACGATAGGAGCTGATTTTTGGACAATTCGACTGCAACCCTTATTTTGAAAAGACCTTCTGTGTTGAGTTGTGCGTTTGGGCCAAGCGGAAAACTCTGTGGAAGAGCCGGGACGCCAATACGGAAGTGGCACACACTGCAGTTCATATATTGGCCGATAGGGACTGACTGCAGAAAGGAGCAATTTCCATAGACCCCCATGTTAAAATGCCCAACTTTACAGCAGAAAAAAACATGTTTCTACCCATGGATGCAATAAATATTATTATGAATATAGTTAGATTCCACCTTCCTGATTATGGATCTGTGAGTGAATTGTTTTCTAACACGACCCTTTTATTTATATTAGGTCTTAAAGTTTTTGCATAAATTAGGGCGTGGTCACATTGAGTGACGGCTCTGTGAAGTGACTGCTGCTGTTATATTAGCTTCTTGTCTCTCTGCTAGCTGCTCCGTGAAGCTACAGGCACTCTGCCTGTTCAGCTCATCCAGGGAAAACAACTTGCCCCCGGCCGTGTTTGTGTGTTCTTCATGCTTATATATCGGACTATTGTGACTCGCTCTGCGGTTGAAACAGACGGTGCATGAATGCGGTTTTGCGGTAAGTGAAATTCGAGTACTTATTTATGTGTTAATGATTTTAATCAGCTACGTAATTAATGTTACGGCTTGTGTTAGCGTGTAAGCGAGTGGTAGCTACATCGGTGCTAACGATGCTAATAGTAGCCTCCAAGTTAAAATCATAGACTATATTATAAACGTTAAAACGAAATAGACAAGTGTTAAGTGGGATAATACTGTACAACAAACGGCTTCTGTTTGAGGTTGATAAAATAAGGTCATCCTTGTAACTTAGAGAGATGATTATTATGTGTATGAACTGTATGCATCGCTAAGGTTAATTTAAATTGGCTATGCTCAAGTATGTAGACAAGCTAATGTCGAAGTAGTGTATGTGAAATCAACCTCACAACAAGATGTGTGTATATTACAATTATTAATTTCAAGATGATTACTTAGATATTACAATATGGTTGGTTGAGCTGGAGTTCATTATTGAGCTTACACGTTAACATCACAGTCATCTGAAGAACAAACCCAAACCTTGTTGTTTTTATGAATTGCATTACCAAATGGGTATCAAATAAACAGCAAGCATTGGTAACACAACTTCCAAAGTTATAGTAAAATAAAAAGGACCCTGACTCGAACAATACAAAATCCAACATGTTCAACAGAAGATAATCAGTTATATTGTTTGTACACATGGTACTTTACATATATATCTGTTTGTTTAAGATGCAGACAGGCTGGACCAGAGAGTGAGAGACAGAACTGGACTATTGGTTTAAATAAATGAAGTATTGACTTTAATACACTGATATACATTCCATTAAACAATACTAGATCACCTACACACCAGTGAAGTTGAGGGGTTTTTCTGTGCAAAAAGTTACATTTAGATGTTAACAAGCAATATGATTTTGTCAGCTTTCTAATTTAATGTATTGAAGGCTAAGATATTTAACACATAGTGAGAACTGCTACTATTTA
>NW_011369184.1:0-3550 GCF_000735185.1 Notothenia coriiceps | reverse complement strand
AAAATGTAAAATACGTTGGCAAAGAAGAAGATTCCAGTGGCCCCAATTTGTGTCCATTCTGGACAAGTGAAAAATGTATTCGGACAAGTAAATTGCCAAACTCACTTGTCCATGGACAAGTACTGTCTAAAAACTTTTTCTCACACTGGGTAACTTGGGTATATAATGCGTGCCATGCAGGTGTAACAATGGTGGTGTAATACGGATGCATTAATGTGTACTATGGGAATAATAACAGTGTAATATGAGTTGAAATAACTGTGTAATTAAGGTGAAATCTTGGCGTACACTAGCTGTTACTTGGTTGTAATATTGGTCTAAAAACAGTGTAATGTGGGTGTAATATTGGTGTAACATGGGTAAAATAAGGGTGTAATACGGATGTCATATGGGGTGTATTGATGCTCTAGTATGTCCCGCCACTTAGCCTGTCATGTACAATGTGTTGGAATAGAAGCACGAGTGTGACATAGGGATATCACTGTGTTTCGGAAGTAAACAAAGGAGTCCAATGGAGGCGTTTGCAGACCATTTACATGCACTAAAACTTATATAACACACTACAGGAAAGGAAAATCTCCAAAAAGCACTAATAGGGCCTCTTTAAAGCAATTTCAGTCCAGAGTTACTTTAGTGAAACACTTTGGGTTTTGTATGCAGGTTTATCTGACATTTGAAGTCTGACTTCCAACAGCACTGGGTTACAGAATTTAGTTGAGAACCTTTTTTTGGCCACAGCTTAATGCAGGGATGGTCATATGAAGGTCATCAGGATTTATAAATGACAGTCGTCATATACTGTGTATAAAGATGAAGGTAGTTGTATTGTGTGTGTTTGGTCAGCTGATTCCTTACAGGACCTTTAAGAGTTTCTTTGGGCCCATTGAGCTTCCTGCTGATCTGCCAGCGGATGAACTCATCAATACATCGAAGGTTTCTGCCAAGGCTGGTTGGAGGGTAAAAGGAAGCTCTATTGATCGTGTTTGACTTGGACCACGCCGGCCAATCAGCAGAAGAATAGAGGTTAACGGTTAATGGTTCTGTGAAAGCCAAACATAGATTGGCATTTAGCGCGATAAGACCTTGGCATTTATTCCCGCTGAACCTATGTCTGTCTTAACGGGAAAAATAAGTTAATGTATCAAAGGGAAGGCAGTCGCTGTGAAAATCACAAACCCGGATCTTAAACATTTGTCAGATTGATTCAATAGACTTTTCAGCTCCAAACTGCAGAGTAAAAATTGAAGTGTTAATTCAATAGCAGCAGTTTGTGAAACTCATATACGCCATTTCAACTTCTCACTTTCAAGCACTAGTTTTAACTTTCTGGCTAGAGGAAATCAGTTGGCAAAATGCCCTCAACTCGAGATGCACCTTCTCACAAGTTTTACCTTGTCCTGCTATTATCATCAGCCAACTGTGTCTTCTAGGAATTAAATCTAGGTCTTTTTTTTTATGAATTTTGCAACAGCAAGTACTATTTGAAGGAAATGTAATGCTCCCTGAATAATGTTTTTTTTTTTTTAAATCAAACATATTGAGGTTTTCGTTTTTAATGAGTTTATCAGCCAAATCGTTAATAGAGAACCAATTAAACCAATTCTCAGCAACGTTATTATTTTCTCATTGGAACTACAATATGACTTTGTGAATGAAAAGCGAAAGATTCTGCTCATTGTTTTGTTACTGTGTGTTGCTTTAAGTTGAAAGCACGCTGTTTTTTTTCAGCAGAAGCTTGGCACATAACAGCAGACCGACTGGTTAGTGAACATATTTAGCAGCTAAAGAGCCCAATATCTTTTTTTTCAGGGGTTGGTACGGACCAATAAATGAGCCAAAAATAGAGGCATTATTTGACTTTGATTTGCATTTTGAGTCTAGATGATTTCTAATGTTGCTTAATGGATGTGTGTGTATAAGTATCACTTTTCTATAAATGTTTCCATATCAACTTAAGAATCACCCACAATCCCCCATGACTTCCAGGCAACCATTTGGTTTTTCCTTTAAATCTGGGAAAAGTTCAAAATACATTGTTAAAAGTTGGAAAACATAAACCTTTTGAATGCTTCCTTCAAATGGACTTTTCTCTGTAACTTTGCTTCTTCGTTTCAAAAATCTAATCTTGCATTTTGAATCCTTTCCCCCGAAAAACCAAAAAAACAGTAATTGCCCATTCCTCACCAGACCTGTTTGACAGTCACACAGCGGAGGAACAATCTCTTTGTCTGGGAAAACATCAGAATGTGAAGCTCGGCTGTCTATCTGTGGAAAGGATGTCATTTTCTGCAGCCGTATGAAGTGTCAGCAGCCTCCTCACTCATCCGCACATCTCATGCTGTCCTCGTGTACCCAGAAAACAAGCCAGCGGGGACACAATTCAACTCAATTACTGCTTTTTCCTGCTCCTCCACTGCCGGCTCATTTCCACCTCTCTGCCTACCACACTCTAATTTCTCTTTTGTCGCACTCTCCCTTTCTTTCTTCCTCTCTATCCATTTGTTAGCGGAGAGCTGACGATCAGTTGAGTTGAAGTAAAGGTGTGCGGGTCGTTCAGGGATGTTTGCCATCCATCTGTCGCTTAGAGAGACACAGAGGAAGGAATTAGAGAGGCGGGAAAGTAGTGGGAACACTGTGTGGCAGGATGGATTGCAAAGTGAATCCATCACATACTCACTCACCACGCTGCTTAGAAAGAAAAGGACAGAGAGGTTTTATCTGAGAGAAACAGGGAAGTGTTGTTCTTTTCCCACTTTTAAATGGCTGCATGTGAACTTGCTTATTTTTTGTTTTGATACACGGAAATTGGTTGAAAGACTTTACTTGGAGTCTTTTGACTTGAAAATACTTGATACCTCCCGCCAAGCCTGAAGATTAAAGTGCGCGACACATCCTTTTATTTCCTGAGTAAACACACATTAACGATATTCATTACCAGCACGTCGGCACCTAATTTCCCAGATCTGCTTTGTTTGACTTGAAAGCATCATGTTGACGGAGAAAACCGTTGAAAACTAATGTTACGTCTCTGAGCTCCAGTCTATAACAATTATTATTATCTGCTTTCACGTAGGGCTGCTCAATTAATCGTATTTTAATCGCGATTACGATTATGGCTTGCAACGATTACGAAAACAACGTAATCGAAATAAAACGATAATTTTTTTATTAATATTATAACTTTTTTTTTTTTTATAATTTTTTTTTTGGTTTTTCAGTTGAATTATACTTAAAGTTCAGGGTAATCAACTGTCAAAAACATACTGTTCACATTTATTTTCTCCAATGGATGTTTTCAAAATCAATGAATAATCGCATTTAATAATCGCAATTACGATTGTTGACCCAAATAATCGAGATTATGATTTTTGCCACAATCGAGCAGCCCTACTTGCAAGTGAAAACTGTGCAGTGGCCAACGACAAACAAATAACAATATACAAAATGGGCAAATTGAAATTGGAAATGACCTTTTTTATGACTGAAAACTAAACGTGAAGGACTTGATAATTAATTTGGGACCTGCAAAACATTCACTTGGATCCACCTT
>NW_011369183.1:0-2159 GCF_000735185.1 Notothenia coriiceps | reverse complement strand
TCAATTTGCAGCACTCTCGTTCGTTCTCTCTATGTCTTGTCAGACATCAATCTGTTCCATGCAACGCGCCCCCTAGAGGCCTGGAGCACTGTGTGTTTTGGTGTTTGTATGTGTTTTTGGGTTTGTATGTGTTTTTGACTTTGCAGCGTTTTTCTGTTGCGTTTGTTTTCGGGGTTTGTGAGTTGTATTTAGTTTGCATCATTTCTGTAAATGCAGTGTTTTTTGGTTGTATTTGTTTTCAGGATTTGTTTGTTTTTATTTCAGGATTTGCAGCTGTTTCCTGCCGGCCACCGTAATTATCAGATAAATTAACATGTCAAGCACAGATGCAGCTGAAATAATTCCATAAAATGAAACATCAGAAACTAATGGTAGTATGGGATGAATTACAGGGTTATTATATTTCTGAGAAAATATCCAACTACATTAACGTGCAAGCACGCATGTATTATATAACAAAAGACACACACACACACAGACACACACACACATTAAATTCCCATCACTCTCCATGTATTACTCACGTCACAGGCTGTGAGATGAGCAAGCTATTCAGAAGGTGTGCCTGTCAGCATCAATAAGGGCCTTCCATTGTGAGGGGCCATTAATACCAAAGTAGCCACTCCGCATGTTGTCAGATATGAATAATGGTTTGCATAACAAATCATTCCGCTGTCTGACAGATATCCCAGCGTCTGCAGGGCCGAGGCTCCGGTTGCAGCTCTCTGCTCCCATCAGCAGCCCAAGCCTGATCAAAGCTGAAGTTAAGGACAGCCAATTGGCAAAACATATTTTTCCGTGTGGATGACACCTTGTTCTGTGGCTACAGAGGAGATAATACAGGAAAAGGTTACACTCTGCGGTGACGGAATGAATCACCAACAGTCATAAACAGTTAGTGTCCCACAGCTGGGGAATAATGACGTTTTCTAATCATCCTCGGAGGTTGCTGCACCTCATCTCTCACTGATGACATCTTTGTGGCAAATGCAATTTGACCAGAAAACAACAAACTATCTTCTGTCAGAGGGTTACTTTTCCTTATCACTCCTGCCACTAACAATGGAGGTTTATCTTCCCTCATAACCAATCGCACTCAGCACGTCAGGGCCAACAATGCCCTCTCAGAGCCCCGGACCATCAGTACGGGAGCCCTCCAGGGTTGTGTGGGCTCCCCGGTCCTCTTCACACTGTACACAAATGATTGTACGAGAATCCACCCCGAGAATTATATCATCAAATTCTCAGATGATACAGCCATCCTTGGCTTAATGCACAAAGGCAGCAGTTCATTGGCTTATCACTCTGAAATAGAGAGATGTGTGCAGTGGTGTGATTTTAACCATCTAGTGCTGAATGTGAAGAAGACTGAGGAGATGGTGTGGGACCCGAAGGCCGTGGGTGACCTTAGGTTATCCACAATGAACCCATAACTCAGGTCCTATAAGTACCTTGGTGTCCATCTGGATAATACACTCAGCTGGAAGGCGCATATTCAAGGTCTGTGCTCTAGACTTCAACAGCGATTGTACTTTCTGCGTTGACTCCGGGCTTTCGAAGTCGACCAGAAGTTCATGTTACTGCTCTATCATGCAGTGTTGGAGAGCATCATAAGGTATGGTATTACTGCCTGGTATGGTAACTTGACATTGCAGTCAAAGTCACAGATCGCTCGCCTGGTTCAGACTGCTATGAAAATGATGGGGGTTAAAAAACACCCATCTCTCCAAAACATATACGAGCAGTCCGTTATCAGACAGGCAAACAAAATGGTGTCTGATCCACCCACATACTCCACCCAGAACTCCAGCTCCTACCTTCAGGTAGAAGGTTCAGGGTTCCCCAGAGCAGGCTGAATAAGAACTGATTCCTACCTATGTCCATTAAGCTTCTTAACATTCACATGAAATGAAATGTAGTCAAATGTAATGAAATGTACTTTTTAAATGTTGGCCATGACGGGTTGTGCAATAGGTCTCCATTGTCAGTATGTGCGTCTGTGTATTGTGTTTGTTCAAACGGTGTATGACTGATGATATGTGTATGTCTCTTAATGTCCACTATGTTTGTATATGTACATGTATGTGGACTTCAGGACGGAGTCCAGAACAAATTACAAAGTATATCGTATCGTACTATAATACAAAATAAAAATAAAA
>NW_011369182.1:0-3938 GCF_000735185.1 Notothenia coriiceps | reverse complement strand
CACCACCGCTAAGCTAAAGGCGGCTAATGTTGGGCTATAAAGGAACTACAGCACGGTCACATGACTTCACGTCAACACCGCTAAGCTAAAGGTGGCTAATGTTGGGCTATAAAGGAACTACAGCACGGTCACATGACTTCACGTCACCACCGCTAAGCTAAAGGCGGCTAATGTTGGGCTATAAAGGAACTACAGCACGGTCACATGACTTCACGTCACCACCGCTAAGCTAAAGGCGGCTAATGTTGGGCTATAAAGGAACTACAGCACGGTCACATGACTTCACGTCACCACCGCTAAGCTAAAGGCGGCTAATGTTGGGCTATAAAGGAACTACAGCACGGTCACATGACTTCATGTCACCATCGCTAAGCTAAAGGCGGCTAATGTTCAGCGTGATGACGTTTAGTCATTTTGTTTAGACACTCGTTAGCAACGGACATTTTTATGACACATTGGGGCATTAACTGACATATCTTATGATGTAGAACAAAATGTAAACATCTTTGCAGCTTGTCTTAACCACATAGCCTACCTTATTTTCTGCATCTAACCACTTACAAAATAGTCAACTTAGAGACAAGGGAAGGTGCTAAATCATTAATGCTAACTAATTTCTGGATGTTCCTATGATTTTTCCTCCACTTTACTGTCTATCAGTCAGTGGATAAAACAGCTTTTACCTGAAGGAAGCCATGATGCTACACAGCTGTTAGAATAATTCTGTATCTGATCTCAAGGCCCAGCAGCCAGTGGGTGATCTCCTGGCTTCGGGGGAAGTGATCCCTGCACCAATGATCATCAGAGGTGACGGGGCATTCATTGCTTTGAATTGGCCCAGTGTTCCTAACAGGACTGACACCATTTATTGGCGTACGCGTGGTACACTCTAAAGCTATGAGGACATAAATGGGAAATGAAGATAATTAAAAGATGGGAGAAGCGTTGAGGAACAAGTAACGGTTCCACCGAGAATTTTTTTATCCGATCTCTTTTGTACGTCCTTGGAATAAGAGTTGGCATAAAACAGCTCTGGCAGCTTTTTGAAGGACTGGCAAGCTTTTCTGCAGCCTAGACTAATGGAGTACTATCTCCAGAGCCAGATTCCCAGCTCTAATTGTGTGTGTGTTTGTGTGTGTCATGCACGCTTTGGCACTCAGTGTGTGGTCTGCTTGTGTGTATCCTCGATGCCATGTAAATAATGTTGGAGGAATGTTGAAAGGGGTCAAGGTTAATGACAAATTGTCAATTAATCTTCTCGGGGTCATGGCTAAGTAAACTTCCAGGTTAGCGTGACACAATGTAGCCGAGAACCCCCCCTTTTGATAAACATTATTTTGGAAAAGGACCCTTTAGAAGTAGAGCTTTACAAAAAAGGTTGACTTTTATTAACCCATTCGCCTGTTTTTGAAAATACTGTATGGAAATGTAGATCAATAATTAAGAAATATAGGTTAAAATCAACTTTATTGATCCATTGTTAAAATATAAAAGCTATATAATCATATATTGTATTAAAAAATATCCTCCTTTATCAACTGCAGTTTTAAGACATTGATGAATCACTAATTATAATCCAACAATAACATATTTAATATCCTGAAAAGTGTGAAAAGAGTACTTTTACTTGTGTTACCTAAAGTTTATTTAAATGTTAATAATTGTAATTTTTAGAGAGTATGCTATGCTTTAGGCAGCATGATGACATCAAAACAAAAAAAGCTGGATCAAAACTTTTTTTTAATTCCTCACTTTCCAAAATTCAAAAAACGTAAGTCAACTGTTTCTCGTTTTTCTGATGTCAAGTTTCTCCAGCCGGTCTTAGACCCCGCATCCGGATCCACGGTTTATAAGCGACTTGTGGTGGGTGGCTGATTTCTCACCTCGTGTGTCAAATCTAAAAGTTGCCATTGTGTTCTTGGAGCTTTAGCGTACCAAAAGAACATTTTATTTAAACCCCTAAGCTAATTCTTGTCTAGACAAAGCTAGCTGCTAGTGACTCTGTTTAAAGGATTATCTGCACTCGTTCTCTGTCTGATGGTTGCAACCCTAAAACCTTACCCCCCTCCCCCAATCAACAGCAGCTGACCGACCAGGAAGAATAACACGGCCTTTGCACAGCGAACCTGTCAATTAGCCTTTTTTAACGAGAGTCAATACAGTAAAAGTGGTTTGGACGAGTGATACCCAGAGCTGATTGAAGGAGGTGTGCACGAACAAGAACACAGTGTGACTGAAATCCTTCCAAAAGTCATGCTGTTTTCTCGACAACTTTACAGAATAATAAAAATTGGTACGTGACACACACACGTTGGCTGGCTGGCTGTGTTTGTGAGAGCCAAGCTGATCAGCACAGTTCCTTCTTGTTAATCCATTAGTGTAGCACACAATGCAATCTGCAGGGAGAATTCAGGTGTTAGGGGGAAACAGAGTAGGTGTAATTAGCAGATTGGCAGACAGTCACTTCCTAATATCCCAACCATAATGACTGTGTTCAGAAATCCTTTCTTTGTCCCACAGCGGGGACACTTTCATGCCAGCCAAGGGTACAGTGCAAGTAGAGGGTAAAATAAAAAGAGTGGCCTAACATATCAAAAAAAGGGGCAAACACATGTTAATAAAATAAAAATAAAATAAGCACATATCCAGGTAGAAAAGACCAGAGATTTTAGCCTTTGCAGACCATTTACATGCACAAAGACCTAATGAACACACTACAGGAAAGGGAAACCCAAAAACGCATAATAGGGCCTCTTTAAAATGTCAAATGGGGCAGTGCCATTGTTACTATCTGAGTCTTTTTCTATTGATGTTATGTCCCAGAGATGCGTGTGAGGTACACTAACCAGGCTGCTGAGGCCACCTTTGACATGTGAGCTATTTACATTGTATGGTCTTTTAATTAGGTTGTTTATATTCTCTATGCCCCTCTTGTCTTTTTACCTTTAACCAACATAGACAAATATCAAGACACAATACATGAAAAACAAACATTTAACATAACATTTAACATTCCTTTAGCGTTTATTATTATATATGTATGTTTTCTGTGTTTCCTATTTTACACTCTACCTTCTCTTCCTATGTTTATGTATGCACAATTATAGACCAAAGGAAATTGTGAAATCTACAATCTGATTGGCAAAAAATGCTGTTTTCAGCCTTTGAAACACGGAGATTTCTTACTTTTCTCTGTTTTACATAATATAAAACAGATTTAAAGACATTACCATGTACTTTGGGAAACTACAAATCTTTATCAGCAGATTCATCATGTTTTTTTAGTATTGTTGGATGTAGCTGTACTTAAATCCCTCTGTTGTTATCTTTAACATCTACATGCTACCACTGGCTCAGATTATGAAAAACAACAAAATAAGTTACCATAGCTATGCGGATGACACACAGATTTACGTAACCATTTCACCAGGAGACTATGCTCCAATTCAAACACTGAGTAAGTGCATTGAACAAATCAATGACTGGATGTGTCAGAACTTTCTCCAATTAAACAAAGACAAAACTGAGGAAATGGTTTTTGGAGCCAAGGCAGAACGTATAAAAGTTAGCAATGTTCAAAACAACAGATAGAGCCAGAAATCTAGGTGTAGTCATGGAGTCTGACCTGAGTTTCAACAGTCACATTAAAACAGTTACTAAATCAGCCTACTATCAGCTAAAGAACATATCTAGGATTAAAAGACTGATGTCACAGCAGGATTTGGAAAAACTTGTCCATTCTTTTATCTTCAGTAGACTGGACTGTAAGTGTCTTCACAGCTCTCACTAAAACATCTATTAGAAAGCTGCAGCTGATTCAGAACACCGCTGCTCGAGTCCTCACTAACACTAAGAAAGTGGATCACATCACTCCAGCTCTGAAGTCTTTACACTGACTTCCTGTGTGTCAAAGAATAGATTTCAAAATACTGCTGCTG
>NW_011369181.1:0-3354 GCF_000735185.1 Notothenia coriiceps | reverse complement strand
TTGTCTTGTGGCCTTCTTTAATATTTTAGAAGTTTCATTTACTACTCTTAGTAGCTTTGATTGTGTACGACGTAAGGAGATAATTTCATATACACGAATAGAGAAGGAACAATAAAAAGTAGGAGAAAGAGTGTGTGTGTGTGTGTGTGTGTGTAGACAAAATGTGTTATAAAATACAACGTAAGAATCCATGTAACATAAGGACATAATCAGGGTGTCCGCGGGGTTAAAAGTTGATAAATCAATTAAGAGAATTGAGGCTATTAAAAAGTAATAAACGGCATTTTCCAAGGTTTTACACTTGTAGCTTGTTTTCAATAAGTATATAAATTGTCCAAAGAGGTTGTATTCTACAGTCTGCCTGATTCTAATCATTGCGTAGGTGTGTAGTGTGATTCTGTGTAGTTTATTTATGGCATCCCGTTGGATTTGACGTCATCTGAACAGGACATCGCACGCTCACTGCTGGATAGCGCGCGAAGGTCCGTTAAAGGTTAAACAACATCGTTATGGGGAAATGCAAGTCTGCGTCCAAATGGTTGGAAGATAAGGAGGAAGGACAATCAATACTGTATATAGTAAATGTGAGGTGAAGTGTGTCGCCAATGTAACCGGTTAAAACTCCAAGTGGCGATGAGGTCTTAAAATGTATGGAAAGGGTCTAAAAAAGGTCTTAAAAGGTTTTACATCTGACTTCAGGATTCCTGTATATACCCTGATAATATAAAGTAGTTGAAGAGTTTATCGCCGGCCACCGAGTAGCTGGATACTGGATTTAGACCGTTAACCTATTCCGGCCCATAGCTTTCCGGTCTGGGGGGGATGAGGAGTTTATCGCCGGCCACTAGAGGGCAGCGTCGCAGCTGTCGCTGCCCGGTTATGCCGTGCTCTGACCCGGTAGTGCCGAGCGGCCATTTTAGTTCAAACATTGTTCATTCACTCCGCCTCGAGTTGAGACGTTCGTCCACTCATTCATGTAAGGTTGTTTCCACTATTGTGTGGTGTGTCAATACTCTGTGTCGTGGTATATATTTGTGTTGATGACATGCATGGATGTGATACGTTGTCAGCTTATCTTGCTGCATTACTCTATTTCAGGGTGTCGTCATCCTTGTCAATCAATTACCGAAACTGACATTGAGGAGTGTGTTTCTTCAGTAGTACAGCAATATAACAGCAGGATGTTAAGTATAGAAAACGCATAATATGGGTATGAAACATACATAAACACATAGATTAAAGCGGCCAAAATCATAAAAATATAAGAAAGAAATATAACGCAAAGTGCCGCTGAGGCACCCGTCAGCGAATCTTACGCATGGGCAAAAATCAAGGTCCGAGCAAAAGTCGTTTCAATGCAATTTATTATACACATCAAGCATTTTTCTTCCTTCTTACCCGGTGGTAAAAAACCATAAGCCTACCGGGTGCGCCGCTCACTACCACCTGTTTCCCAGATTTATAATGAGCAGGTCTCCCGTCCCCCGGTGCCCAAAGGCTGCCTTTACAAAAAACAGAGGCATAGTACAACTTATTTGATAAAAGAATTAAAAGGAAGACAAAAAATAACAATAAGATAAAAGGATAACTATTAAATAAGCTCCTAGATATGGCTTCATCATAGATAGTATAATATGGTATGTTTTCCAACAGAACTAGTACCTGTTGTGTAAAAGGACTTTTGTAGTATAGTATAACTGATGCATTTAAGCACTATGTATTGTTGCAGCTAATTAAAGTGTAGGCTATAATGTAGTCTATTTGCTGACTAAAATATTTGTCCGGATGAACTTGTTAGATCCCTGGAAGTTGAACACTTTCTGTAAGGCTCTTATTTATGGGTTAAACATTTATTCAACAGGCTTCAGGTGAATGACTATTTTCTCCATTTTTAATACAAAGATGCAAAACATTTTATTGATCCAGCTTGTCATTTGAAAAGATTTCCTGTTTTTGGAGGTGCACAACTATTAGTTGGACAACTCTAACTAACCAAACAATACATCGATCTTCTTATGAAGACAGCAATCAGCAGATGAATCAAAAATGAAAATAATCAATAGAAAATAATAGTTAAAAATGAACTTCATCTCAATTTACTACCACAGTAAAATAATGAGTAATAATATAATATAATGATATAAATAAATACTTCATTTTTTCTGCTTTTACTATAACATGTAATTCCCCTGATCACACTTAAATTGTATTTTTAGACTGTGATATTAATACTTTTACTTAAAGGGGACCTATTATGCAAAATCCTCTTCTCCATGTCTCTTCTACATCAACATGTGTCCCTTCTTCTTCATGTCTCTTCTACATCAACATGTGTCCCCTCTTCTTCATGTCTCTTCTATATCAACATGTGTTCCCTCTTCTTCATGTCTCTTCTACATCAACATGTGTCCCTTCTTCTTCATGTCTCTTCTTCATCAACATGTGTCCCTTCTTCTTCATGTCTCTTCTACATAAACCTGTGTCCCCTCTTCTTCATGTCTCTTCTACATCAACATGTGTCCCCTCTTCTTCATGTCTCTTCTACATCAACATGTGTTCCCTCTTCTTCATGTCTCTTCTACATCAACATGTGTCCCCTCTTCTTCATGTCTCTTCTACATCAACATGTGTCCCCTCTTCTTCATGTCTCTTCTACATCAACATGTGTCCCCTCTTCTTCATGTCTCTTCTACATCAACATGTGTCCCCTCTTCTTCATGTCTCTTCTACATCAACATGTGTCCCCTCTTCTTCATGTCTCTTCTACATCAACATGTGTCCCCTCTTCTTCATGTCTCTTCTACATCAACATGTGTCCCCTCTTCTTCATGTCTCTTCTACATCAACATGTGTCCCCTCTTCTTCATGTCTCTTCTACATCAACATGTGTCCCCTCTTCTTCATGTCTCTTCTACATCAACATGTGTCCCCTCTTCTTCATGTCTCTTCTACATCAACATGTGTCCCCCTCTTCTTCATGTCTCTTCTACATCAACATGTGTCCCCTCTTCTTCATGTCTCTTCTACATCAACATGTGTCCCCTCTTCCTCATGTCTCTCTACATCAACATATGTCCCCTCTTCTTCATGTCTCTTCTACATCAACATGTGTCCCCTCTTCTTCATGTCTCTTCTACATCAACATGTGTCCCCTCTTCTTCATGTCTCTTCTACATCAACATGTGTCCCCTCTTCTTCATGTCTCTTCTACATCAACATGTGTCCCCTCTTCTTCATGTCTCTACATCAACATGTGTCCCCTCTTCTTCATGTCTCTTCTACATCAACATGTGTCCCCTCTTCTTCATGTCTCTTCTACATCAACATGTGTCCCCTCTTCTTCATGTCTCTTCT
>NW_011369180.1:0-15063 GCF_000735185.1 Notothenia coriiceps | reverse complement strand
CTGAAGCTTGACTTTAAAGCAACCCAACGGAAGTTTCATGTAAGTTTAGTTCTTTCACTCGTAGCTCGGGCTGCGGGGGTGCTAGAGACGGAAGCATGTTAATGCGACCTTCCTAGCCGGAGATATGGCCGCATTTTACAATAAACTTCCGTTGGGTCGCTTAAAAACAAATATCGCAAATCAAATCGCAATATCTGTCAGAAAATCGCAATTAGATTATTTCCCCAAATCATGCAGCCCTACTTCACACCACTTATCTTCTTCGCTATTTACAACTGTGAAAAGCTATGATGCCGCATACTGTGCCAGAGTGCCCACAAACAGTTTCTTTCTTTGTTTTTATATCTTTTTTCAGTTTGTTCATTGTTTACTCAATCTGATTTATCTTAATATTCATACGTAAACATCAGCACATATGGCAGCAGATCTACCGAAAGATAGAATTGCTACAAATATTTGAGAGCACTGAAGTTTATTTCTACACTGTAATATTGGAACGCATATTATCCTAAAAAACAGTAACAACTCAGCTATACTATATGCTTTACAGATTGGTGCAGTGAAGTTAGCAGCCAAAAAAAAAACATGACTTTGAGACGAGGAAGTGGTCAAATGCTAACTCATTTCGGGGGTTAAAGGACTCGTTCCTGTACCACATGACATGAATCCTCATCAGTTTCAAAGTATTCACTAACACAAGACTTGTTCAATAAAGCTGCCTGGTTTCCTGGCCTGTTTCAGTTGGGAGCAGCTCATTTCGTTTTTCTGTGCATTGCATTGTGGCATTAAAGTTCAAACCAAAGGCACATACAAAAGTCTTGCCAATTTAGTTAGCATGCTGACACCATTGTAATGAAGTGTCAACCTGCTGAATGCTCTGAACCTGCTCAGAGTATGAAGTATGGAACTGGGACACAGCTGGGATCAGACCCCAGGTGGATCTGAGCCGAGCAGCTGACCGCTTTACGGCACGGAACACAAGAGGGCCTTCGTTAGCTTTGGTAAACTCAAAACTGTTCCTTACAGCCAGGCACTAATACCAGGTCTGAACGGCCAGTGAGAAAATCTCTTCCGACATGCTTACCCTTATCGAACCAAAGGCATCAGAGAGGGGGAGTGATAACAAATATAATTGGGCTTTATGGTTAATGTAGTCCCAACTGCTCTACTAGCATTAGCTCCAGGCTATCTGTGAGCACAGTCCTGCTGGTTGGATCAAAATGCAAACATCTCCAATTATACCTTTGTCAAACCTGCAATAAGTGTTGTTTGCCACATGGGGGCAGCAGAAACAAGCTGTGAATACAACATTAGCAAATCCTTGCCTTTAAGTTAACTTGGTGAACTTGTTAGCAAACATTTGCTTACAGAGCAACATGTATTCGTGTCACCTGATGGAGGACCAATATTCAGTCTCTTTTAGCTCTGCCTGGTCAACTCCTGAGGGAAATATCCGTCTCTGTAGCCATTAAACATTCCACTCTGTCCACTAGCCTCTCACTGTGTGTGCTGCTGAAGGGTGCAGCTGGACAGTGAAGCTCACCAAAGCCTCCACAAATACTGTCTAACCAATACATGTTATTCTCTGGGCTGCAAAGCTTTGTACATTCAATATACCATGTAACCAGTTCATACAAATACGATGAAACTGTAAGTATATAGAATTATCTGTGTATAAAATGAAAAATGTGAATATTGGTGTGTCCTATGCACATGAGGAATATATAACCCAGATGACAGTCCCCTCACACTGGAACAAACCTAGCAGGCTCTGAAGGAACATTTCAGTTCATATTAGATTTCAGTTCACGCCTACCTCATAACTACTTTGCCATGATTGCATGACAACACTGTGAACCATGTGAAAGCAACATTCTGTGATGTTTGACTCTTTGTTAATATGTGCAGTCAAGAAGACAATGCAAATTAATGAACGGTTGTTTTAGCGAGAGGCCTCAATCTGACATTATGATGGCTTTACACCAAGAGAAATTAGTGTTGTTGAAAATGTTTCATAGTCACTACACTGAAAAAACTGGAACGTTGACTTTAATTAAATGTATAAAATAGAAATATCACATAACTGTATAAGATTAGTTGAAAGCTAAAATATTAAGTTAAAATTAAAAATATTAGGTTTAACGTAATATTATTGCTTTCAACTAACCTACAGTTATGTGAAATGTGTTGAAATAATACATTTCAATCAGGCGAGACTTCATTTTGTTTAAAGAACATGTATTGACACATGCCATATGATAAATATGACATTGGTGATTAGATCCCGATCCTGAAATCGTTTATCTAAAGGGGGAAATGCAGCCGTGAGCATATAGGGAACCCCCCCGGGGTCTAGACACTGGTGATGATGCTGAAGATCTGGATTTGATGAGGAAATGGGATTAAGAGGATACTTAAGGTCTGGATTTGATGAGGAGGTGGGATGAAGAGGAGGTGTGATGAGGCCTTTGGATTAGCTCTCCTGGCACTGGACATGATGAAAGGGCTGGATGGGGAGGAGGCGGGCGGCAGCATGAAAACCTGACATCACAGCTGACTGCAGGAGAGAGGAGAACCATTTTAAAGTTTGACTGCAGCACGATGATTAGCTGCTGGAGAATGAGGTGAAATGTAATAGGTTAAAAAGAACGCCTGATGAGCTGATTACATGCAGCTGCGGAGTGAATGTATATACACACCCAGTCTTCCTGAAAGAACTTGCGCTGAACTTCATTTAATTAAAGTCAACGTTTCAGGTTTTCAGTCTGTGGTTATCAATTCCCTTCCCTTTGCTGGCAGTGCTGCTGTAACAGGAACAAATGATTAGACAACGTACAAAAGTCGCAATGTTAGAATACTTTGATTGCAAACAATATCATTGATAAATACATAATCAACGTTATTAGAGCCATACGGTGCTAAAAGCTGGCCATGTGACATTTGAATTGATTTGCACTTTCTGCTTGTTTCTGCTTTATTTAAATTGTATTGAACAATATCTGTTGATAATGGTGACCAAATATGTAACAAATATGTGAACATATATTTTCACTACATCAGAATCCAATGATGTAATTCAATTGTTCTTCAGAACATTTCCAGATTGTCTGCCTTGACTTCCCTAAACGCATGAAGTATGATATCAACCTTTCACTCACTAACGTTAAAACACTCTTTGATTAATAAATAATATCTGTTTCTTAAATTGTTTAAAATGTATCTCTGTACAAAGGCACATGTAGCACAATTAACACATTATTCCATGCACTGTAAAAATGACCAAATTAGCAACTTATTTTATTATTTACTCCGAAGGATGTTAAATGATTTGGTCTTGCCGACATATTTATTTATTTTTGTATTTATCTTTTTTTGTATTTATTTATGTACAGGCTGCTTAATATGTTACATGGTGTAGTCACAGACCTGATCAGAATTGAACTGCAAACAGTGAACATGTTGAGAGATAAAGTGCTTCTGGAGTTTTCCTTCATTGATCCTCCTCGCAGTGCGCTTGTGTTTTCTATGATGTATGCACTTTAAAGCCACAGTTGAGTGAAATGATATTCAAAAGAAGTGGTGTGTACTGCCATGGTGAGCCATGGTTTCTTCATATGATAATACATTTATGTGTGATGTTGTATGTGTTGCCGTCTAAATGTGAGGTTCTGTGTTTGAAAAATGAAGAAATAAAACTCATCTATGATTAAAACATGGAGTCTGGTTTGTCTTTAAGAGACTGCTGATGTTCTCTTATATCATTATAAAAAATGATATGCAAAACCCCACTTGCTCAGCATGTGCACATTCACTTGGGGATCTCTAGACAGAGTACCAACTCAGAACATGAAAGTAGACAACCCACTCACTGTTTTGGGGGGCTTCTATCAGAGAAAAGGGGATTCAACAAGCCATTCACACTTGTCTCTGCTTTGTCACATGCAGGCTGATTGAATTCACCTGCATCCGTTTGCTCTATACTACTACTAATAATAATACATTTGATTTATAAAGCGCCTTTCATTGCTAACAGTAATCCCAAGGTGCTACAGGAAGAACACCAAAGAAGTAAATATCTCACTTTTGAAGTTTCATAATGCTTTACCAGCCCAGCAGTTCAGTCCGGCTTAGCTTTGGATCAGCGGGTTGCTGGTTCTAGTCCTGGACTGGACCATTTAGTCCTGGACCGGACCATTTACAGAGCGTGGACTGGTACTTTGAGAAGTGCCACTTCATCTATTTTGAACTACCAAGGTGCGTACTTTAGCAAGGCACCAGACCCCCACACTGCCCCTTTACAGAGTAGTACCCTCTGCTCCTAATACTGGGATGGGTTCAATTCAGAGTATAAATGTCCCCATGTGTGCGCTGCTGTGAACATTTGTGACGATTGCATGTGGATGCCATTACATTTCTTCATTTGGTTTGTTCAGCAGCTAACTGTGTGTCTGCTGTTTGCTGCTGAGCAGGCAGTCTGAGGTGGGCTGTTGTAGTTCTCTCTGAAATGTAGTTGTTGGGTCATAAAAGGTCATTCTGATGACTGTTTGCCAATAAAAGCAACATATCTTACTTTAGCTCGGTCAGATATATGCTAACTTTCTATCCAATCCCCACAATACAAAAAACAATGTTCAAATCAAGCAAAATATTTTTTAGTAATAATAGGATCTGGAGATTTTATTTTTTTGCGAATGTTTTATTGGTACTCTCGTGACACATACAAATAATCATTGATTTTGAATGATTCCATAAACAAGCTTTTTTTTAAAGATTAGCTGAATCTGGATTTAGAGGTGAGTTTGCCCATGTTGATGCAGTGTCATGGGGCAGCCACTAGGGGTCACTAAACACTTCATTTCCTGTCATTTAGTGGTTACTTTCATTTGGTCCTGATAGAACATGAAGGAAAGATAATAATATAAAAATAATAATACAATTGTGTTTAGAAGAAACAGTGTGAGGGAAACAGGATTTACATGACAGGTTAAAAAAGGAATTAGAGGGTATATTTGTGAGAGAATGTTACACATTGAGTCTGCACTACAGTTTAATCTAATACAGAATAAGATATTTAAAAACTAAATTGTCCATAATTCTTGATCTCCTGGTGATTTTTGGACCACATTTAAACGCATGGGATTAATGCACTGGTGGCTCACAGTTTTATGTACAATTTGACCTAAACTTCAACTTTTATTTCCTTTTTATGATGCTTTATACTATGCCGTACATGCTTTTCTACTACACTAAAGTTTTGAGCCAATTATTGTACTTTTTGTTCCTTTACATTCAGTTTATTTACTGTAGTTATTATGCAGGCTTATGTCAGTAATACAAATATAAATCAACTAATCAAATAATGCACATATGGATGTGTAACCAATAATGTATAAATATATATAATATGTTATTCTGAGAATAGATCATTCTTCATGATAAGTACTTTTAGTTTTGATACTTTCATCATATTTTGATGCTAATGCTTTTGTACTTTTAGTCGATTTTTGAATGAAGGACTTCTCCTATTAAAAAAATAGACTACACTACTTTTACTAAAGTAAAATATTTGAGTGCTTATTTCAACAGTTGAAAAATGTGAACAGGTTTAAAATTCAGATATTAAAGACATAGAGGTGTTAGAACAAGCAGCACAACAAACATTAACGCTAATGTGAACATACAATAAGAAAATAATGACAAATACAATGTGAACAAAGAGAAAAGGAGAGAGTCCAGCTCCCTAAAGACACACATCCACTCATAGAGACACACACAGAAACACACACACACACACACACACACACACACACACACACACACACACACACACACACACACACACACACACACACACACACTAAACAGGTGTGGATGACTGAGTTGAGTTTCTCTGTTGGCAGCATCTGCAGCAGAGGACGGTCGCCGTGACGATGATGAAGAAGACTGTGAGCAGGATGAAGATTATACCGACCCAAGTGCCCAGGTACAGCTCTGCACGGGGGGGGAGGGCACAGTGAGACAGGTGGAGCTGTCAATTATCAGTCTGATCACAGTTTCTAGCCATCTGTTTACAGTGCTGGACAGTTACTACCATGTACTCAGTACCGCAGTACTGCATCTAAGTACTCCTTTGAGGTTCTTTAGTTTTTACCTTTTTGTAATATGTTTTACAAATAACATTATTTTACCTTGTATTCTGCAACATGTTTTGTTTGTGACTTTAAACATTCAGATACATACTAATAGGACACATTATAATATAATGTATCAATTAATATATCATTTAAGTTATTACAATAATTTATCATCATCATTTAACATCATTGAATTTCTTTCTTTTTTAAGCTAAAAAGCATTTTATTGTTTCCATGATGAAATTCAGAACTATAACCAGCAGAATATATTGTTAAATCATATTGTGATTCATACAAATCACTAAATATTATCCCAAAGTATAACATCAATTATTCTTAAATGGGTTCAGTATCTGGACTTTTACTTTGAATTATATTCTGATGCTTAAACCTTGCATCAAAGTTGTATTTTAATACTGTATTTTATTCTTGAAATATTACTACTTGTATACTACTCTCGTACTTGAATTTTCCATCCCACATTAACACAAAAAGGTTTCAGGGACGTTTCATTTTAAAGAAAAACATTTGCGCTTTCACTTTTGTACTCTGTTATTCCCACATTTAACATGAATTGAAGACACTGAGTGTCCTTAGCTTCACACAGTTCTTCAAAACCCAAGAGGATCAGCTGAGCAGATGTTTTGTGTTTGCCTTTAGGGACACACTGTGTTTGTGTGAGTCACTGTGACGGTGAACAAAACAATGTTAATTCCTAAAAAGGAATGAAGGAACTCTTGAAAATGACCACAAAGTACGTCAACCAGAGAGGCCTGTGAGCACCAAACTAAAGTTGTTGTTCTTCATAAAAGCCACACGCAGGACTCATGACCCGACCAGGCAACTGATGTGACACTGCTGGTACTGTGTGGTGTGTAGTGTGTAGTGTGTGGTGTGTGGTGTGTATAGAGAGCCGCACCATGCAGGATGCTATACACTTGAGGTGTGCACAGCTGCTGGCTCCACGCCCCCAGCTGGCTGCCTTTGGGTCTGGAGGGGATGAACGCTGCGGCCATGAAGCAGTAACTCTCTCCTGCATCCAGCTTCGACACCTCGGCCATACTCGAGTCAGATATGATGTCTCTCTGATAATAAAGAGGAAATATTACAATCACTCACTTAAAGCTTGGGGAGGTAACATTAGAGAAGGTAGCTAAAGTAAGCTACATTTAATAAGAAACACAACTAAAAAAAAACACTAAACTCGCTATATTTCAATAATAGTAGCAACACTAGCTACAGGTTGCTTACTGAGTAAAGCTCACTATCAGAACTTTCTTTTAAATCATCTTGTGTAGCTGCTCAATTTCAGTATAAACCTTAAAACTTGTTTTATTTGATATCTTTATTCATCTTTAGTAGGACGATGGAATATTTACCACATGTCTCAGTGTCTCAAAGATTAGCTTTGTCTTACAGTGACGACAGTTGAATTATCAGTGACGTTCATTTTGTTTAATTTAAAGTAATTTCTTGAACATTAATAGTTTCTTGGTAAAGCAGGTATCAATATTAATAAAGACATGGGAAGTTCATAGTTATATGCTGCTAAAATCTTGAAAGTTAGCTTACAAAATTCAACTTTCCATTAAAGCATGCAGCTGGTTAGCTTAGCTTAGCACAAAGAATGGAAACAGAGGGAAACAGCTAGCCCGGCTCCATCCGAATGAATAAAAAATAGCTACCAGCTCACTAAAGCTCACTGATAGACATCTTGTCTAAAGTAAAACAGGTGCCAGCAGGTGGACAGAGACACCCCTACCACCAGGCTTCATGCTAAGCTAAGCTAAGTCGCTCCTGGCTCCAGCTACATATGTTAGTCCTTGACATTTTATAAATCATAGTTTTACTAAATAGAGGTAAAAGCTTTACAATGTTTTGAAAATGTTGGTTTAAAGAATTAATAATTTTGTATGAAATATAAGTTTAAATTATATAATTCTATGGGATCAAAAGTTTTTTTTGTAAACAATTATGGTGATTAATAGATCAGTTGACAATTTGACAAGGAGAGTTAGCCAAAATGACGTGAATAAAGCACAGTGTTGGAGAAGAGCATATAATAAATAATATAATAAATACTAATATATTGTGTACATGTACTTATTTTGTAAAGCTTTCTTTAAAGCAAAGTTGAACCAAAAAGTGTTTGTCCCGTGTATAAACATTGTATCTGTGTCGGGTTGGATGACACAGCTCTAACATGAATATTTTAATCAACCATAATAATACAGTAATTTAAATTTGAAACATCGGTACCACTTCACAATAAGACTACCCTTATAAAAGGGTTTACGAATAGTTTGTAATTAATTTATTAATTAGGTTGTGAACACTTTATAAATCATTAATAAGCTTTTATAAGACATGAGATAAACAGGGCACCTGTGACCAGTTGCTTGCCAAATAGTGAGCCCACATTTATCTGTACTGCTAAGCCTTATATTGGCTACTTAGCTTACTTCGTCTTCTTCATCAGCCAGCATGGTATCTGCTGTTCACTGAGTCGATTCCCCCCCCTTCCATCTTGACGTTTCTTTATGAATGAGTTACTAACATTTATAACTGCCAAAAGGGAGCCTTATTGTAAAGTGTGAAACACATCACCATTTATTGATGAGTCACTAACATTTATAACTACTGAAAGGGTGCGTTCTTTTTAAGTTTAATACACATGTCCATTTATGACTGAGTTATAACATTCACGCTGACCTAATATACATTTTTCACATGAAATGCAAAGTAAGATGCAAAAGAGCCAAACAAAACATTGTATTCACACATGAAGAAAATCAGGACTCAAAGTAATGACTGTTTAGTATGACTGATACACATATTTAAACATAAAAGTTTTTCTCAGACATAAATGTAAGACTTGGTAAGGCATAATGGTATTCAGACTGGAAAGGCTTTGTGTATATCCTTGGACAAGCGTCCAAGCAGTCCATCAGGGTGAGCAGAGCCAAGCCAAGATGACCATTCAAGAACCTTGAGGTGTTCCTCCAACAAATATGCACACAAATTACAGTAAAATGTGTTGCACATCATTTTTCAAAATGCCATACTTGTTTATTAGGTGCATTGTATAACATAATTTAAGGATAATTATACAGTCATGGTCCATACTGATTTTTATTCTCTTGTACAAAAAAGCCCAGTCTATAACTGCCGAACATAGGAAATGGGTACAGTACCTTCTCCCAGTCAAAAATACTAAAATAAAATAGTTTACTTTATCAGCATTGGTGTTACCAATGCTTACTATTTATTTGATACCAATTTGGTAATACAATTAATAAAAAGAACAAGGTTTGGGTTTGTTCTTCAGACTGTGACGTTAATGTGTAAGCTCAATAATGAACTCCAGCTCAACCAACCATATTGTAATATCTAAGTAATCATCTTGAAATATGACATTATTATTTGTAATATACACACATCTTATTGTGAGGTTAATTTCACATACACTAGGCCGCTCTTCAACACTACTTTGGCTTTAGCTTGTCTACATAATCAATCATAGCTAATTTAAATTAACCTTATCAATGCATAAAGTTACCTACCTAATAAATATCTCTTAACTTACCAAGGGATGACCTTATTTTACCAACCCTCAAACGAGCCGTTGGTTCTTTATTATTTATCCCACTTAATGCTTAAGACTTCTCTATTACGTTTTAACTTGGATGCTACGATTAGCATCGTTAGCACAGACAACCACTTGCTTACATGCTAACCCAAGCCTTAACATTAATTAACGTTAGCTGACTAAAAACATAAGCAACACATAAATAAAGTACTCAAATTTCCCTTACCGTAAAACCGCCTTCATGCACCGTCTGTTTTAACCGCAGAGCGAATCACAATAGTCCGATATAAGAATGAAGAATAGTCCAAAAGTCTAAAGTGATTTGTTTAACACTTTACAATAAGGCTCCCGTTTAACAATTATAAATGGTAGTAACTCGTAAGAAATGGGAATGTGTTTTACACTTTACAACAAGGCTCCCTTTTGGCAGTTTTAAATGTTAGTAACTCATAAATAAATGGTCATAAAGAGATGCCAAGAAACATCAAGATGGAAGGGGGAGAATCAACTCAGTGAACAACAGATACCAAGGATGCTGGCTGATGAAGAAGATGAAGTAAGCTAGGTAGCCAATAGAAGGCTTAGTCATCTTGCCAAATAGTGAGCCTGTGTTGATGTATGAAAACTATGTTAGAACTGGTTTATAAATGGTTCTTAATGATTAATAAAGTGTTTACAACCTAATTAATAACCTAATTATAAACCCTTTCTTAATCCTTTATAAGGGTAGTCTTATTGTAAAGTGGTATCGAAACATCTAGCTGATAAATTATATTTATAAATCAAAAACGTTCAACGTACATTATACAACTGTTCATTCTCAGTGCTCAGGTGAGACTGTATGCCTGCGCTCTGCAGTGTCTCAGTGTGGTCTTTGCAGAGCAGTTCTGTACCTTGCCTGTACTTCCAGGCTTGTGGTAGCTGATCTTATACTTGAGGTCATTTTTGAGGACGTCTCTGAGGCTGAGCTGCTTCCCACGCCTGTGAATCCCGGTCAGAGGATCTGTGATGTTGACCATGACTCTGTTCTCATCCACAGCCTCCACCGTGATGTCCACCGCACTGATTTTACCTGAGGAGAGGACCAATCAAAGGGGACCATGAGACATGAGAGAGTTCATAAGAGTCCTATTCATAAAGCTGTGGGTCAGTACTATAGGCCCTTTTTTTTACTGTTGTGCTGGCAAACCACTTAATGCTTTGTCCTTCTTCTTTTTTTTTTAAAGAGGAGCTTCTGTGTCCCTAGAGTAGTGCAGAAATTAGTTAGCATGTTACCACTTCAGATTCCCTGGTCTCAAAATGCAATGGTATTTGAAGGTGTTTTGGCTGGAACCTGAAAGTGTGGTTAACACAAGCTGGTCACGTTTTGTTCCTCGATGTAAAATATATCAGTAAATACCCCATTGGTGAATGTCTGAAGCTTATATGTGTGAGAACACAGCGGTTGCTAACACAAGTGACTACATTTTTACTTCTGGATATTGCATTTAAGCCTCAGGAGGTCAAAAACTGGTGTTAGCATGTGGAGATTATCCTGCTGAACAAAAATGTGTGAGTATCATAAAAGTGCTTTCCAGAGATCTCATTCTCTGCAGAAATCCAATGGAAAAAACCCTTTTTGTAGAGGGGGCACAAGCAATGCTTTCTCAAGTACAGTGTCCCTGAAGGATAAATCTTCTGAGCAATTTTATTTTTCTATATACATGTTTCCCCAGTGGCCCATCTTCAGTCATCATTGTCTGCAAAAAATGATGTTCCCATGCAACCACACTGCTTTTGTCAAATATGTTTCATGGGAAATGTTTTTTCCAATAAATTACTATTTTTTTGGACATAGATCTGAAATACGTTTCTAATCAGGTTGCGGAAGTACATGTTCGCAGGAGGAAGGGGTTGAGGGGTTAGACTCTTGTGTGAAGTCCAATCTATGTTGATTTTGTATTTATTTAAATTAATTAACAAACATATCTAAACTACAATCTATTTTCTAAAACTGTCCGAGTAGTTTTATTTGTTTTGACAATTGCACGTTTAAAACGGCACCCAGTATCCGGGTGAAATTATGTTTCCCTCGGAACACTTTAGATAATGCAGTTATGTTGTATGGAATGTAAATAAAAAATAAAGAGGTCTTTGTCATTGGGTTCCAGCTAAGCACAAGGCAGATAAGCTGCCTGTTGCAGGAAAACACAGCAAGAATTAACAGGTCTGCTGCCTCTGACACTGCCTGCATGAAACTCTATCAGCTGAACGCCTCACACAGAGCAGGCTGAAGCTTGAAGGAAAAGCAATGGTTAACAATATGAAACCATTAATTCAACAGGTATGTGCCTGTTCACACAGTTATCTGTTGCTTTAAAAGATATTACCATAGCCGTGGGTGAGGCTCAGAATAGGGAAGGCTAATATCCAACTATCGTACTTGTTTAAAATACCACAGAAGAAGTAGCCTACATTCATTTAAAACAGCAAGTCTATGCACCTACTTACCAACAATAAAGCAGCACAGGAGCTACAGGGGGGTAATGAATGTAATCTACTACGTCGTGTAGGTTACTAGGCTACACCATAACGAGATGCAGTAATGCTGGGCTAAATCACTGTTACATAATTGAAATACAGGTTACTAATTGTTAACTGTTGTACAACAATGCAACCATCAAAAATGCATACACAAAGTTTATGACTACAAGTCAAACAACCACAGCCTAAGTCACAGGTAAGTCTGTGTGGATTTACTAAATACTGTAGCTGTGAGCTAAAATGCTAATGCAGAGACACTCACTGTCACTGTGCAAACATACAAACTACTCATACATGCTTTTAGCTGCAGCTCCAGGTACACAGCATGTGACAGAAGTTCAGACCTATCATACGCTGGAACTCGGTGCTAACAATAAAGATTCATCCTGTCAGACGGAGACAATAAGTGTTCTTTAAACCAGCTCTTTTGGTTTTAATGTTAGGTTAGCCAAACTTGAAAAGCTGCTCCTGTTTCTATGAGCCTCCCTATATGTGGTCAGATCAGTCTCAAAAATAAATAAATGCAGGAGGATAGACAAATGTAATTCCGGATTTATATATAAATGTCTCCATCCACACACATATTTTTCAATGCACACACAAAATCTTGTCATTTTATGAATGTAACAAAGTTTCACAAATATATTTCTGATCCACACACAAATAGTTACATCAAAAACCTATTTGAGTGTTGTTACATTTATATAAAAAACGCTTTCTGTGTGTGTGAATCTCTTTGCATTTGAGTGTGAATACCTCTGCATTTGTGTGTGGATTTTTGAGACTCCCCTGACGCCGCTAGATTCAAACATACATTTTTTTAATAGACGAGTCTCTCCGGCCAATCAGATGTCTGCTTCATTTTAAGCCAATCACATGTGTGTGTGTCCAAGAGGGTGTGCCTGATGCGCTTGCAATGTAGCGTAACATCTACACGGTTGGCGGAGTCTGGGGGTGTGACAGAGTCCGGGGGGGTGACAGAGTCCGGGGGGGTGACAGAGTCCGGGGGGGTGACAGTTCAAAGTTCATCTCCAACAACATGGGATCTGGAAGTGGCGCTCCCGCTACTACACATCTTGTTGTTAGTCATGCAATAATCTCGAATTATTAATTATTACTTTTGCTTCATTATGAAGGTAGCTCAGTTAGTTATTTATTTCCATATTTATTTATGCATTTATTCTTTTATTTATTTATTTGTGTATTTATTTGCACATTTCTGTATTTGCACATTTCTGTATTTATTTCCTCATTTATTTATTCCTGTATTTATTTATTTCCGTATTTATTTATTTATTCCTGTCTTCATAAATTTATTTTTTCACACATTTATTTTGTTATACTTATGTCATGTTCTGTCCTCCATAGCGAGGAGCGGACAGGCTTTCGCTCCTCGCAGCAGATCGCAGCAACGAGCCTCTCAACGTCACGACCAATCAGAGCACAATCGGCTCACAGGGAGGGGGGATTGGGGAGGGGGGAAGGAGCTCCATCAAGCCGTTTAGGACAGAGAGTGAATTCACATACTATACAGAGATGCTGTATGAGAAACCAATGTGAGTTTGGAAAATTGCTCAGTATAAATCTATTTGAGTATACCTCAACAATGGAATTATGATCAGTATAAATGGCCATGACATGGGAGCTTTAGCAATAGTAGGGATCTATTCTTTTGAGAAGCCTTTTCTATCCTTCATTACCCCTCGTCCTGGACTATAAAATAATTAGACTTATGGACAGTTTAAAAGTTCCTTTTAAGTATTTTATGAAATTTTACTGTGTGATTTGGAGTTTTTGAGCTTGAGCATGTGACACCTACTCTCTTTGTAGGGGTTGAAGGGATCAGAGTATGTGTGAGGGTAGTTCTCCAGGTCCTCATCATAGTCCACCAGATCAGGTTCAGTCTGGATATCAGCCGTGTAGGCCCTGCACAGGAAGAGAGGGACATGTCAAACACATTCAACATTCATGGTGTTTGGATTTTACACAGGAAGTAACACAACATCCTGAAGCAATATGGTAATATGCTCAGATATCTACAAATTAAAAAGGAGAAAGAAATGTATATTAAGTGAGTTTACTCAAACTAAGATTTAAAAAGATAGAAGAGCATATTTTATTTGGAAGACTTGTTGGTTTTATAGTTTTAGATATAGATGTATACAGTAGATGAGATTGTTTTACATGTAGATGATACATACTACTACTGGAAGACTCAGTTAAGTGTCTTCCCTTTGGTTTAAAACTAATTTTCACAGACCAACACTGTCGAGCTGTGTTATGATCCTGATATGAGTGTGTTAGTCATTGCCCTGACATCAGATTTAAAGATTTAACAAACTCACAGTTTATTAGCTTCATTAAAATGTATGATTATTAGGGCCGGGACTTTAACGCGTTAATTAAGATTAATTAATTACACAAAAATTAACGCGTTAAAAAAATTGACGCATTTTAATCGCACTTATTTTTGCACCGCGGAACGTTTCTCACTGGATGAGTTTCAGGGGTACCGATTATACTGGAGCACCAACTAACGTTCATGACTTCAAACAACAACAAACCACAGTGAACAATAGTCAAACATGAACGAACAAGCTGATGAGACCGCTTTGGTTGGCCCCATGGATGGGACATTTTGTTTTAAAAAACGGACGGATGGAAGCATCGATAAGAGCACGGTTGTTTGCAAATTATGCAAAAAGGAATTTGCATATCACCGCAGCACATCAAGCCTCAAGTATCACCTCAATGCAAAACCTATAGCAGCTAGCGTGGAAGCTAGCGTGGACGTTAGCCCGACTCGGAGTACAAGGA
>NW_011369179.1:0-2321 GCF_000735185.1 Notothenia coriiceps | reverse complement strand
GATATATCGTCCCTAAAAGCTGCTGTGTCGTGTTTTGCAGAAAGATATCCAAAGGTACGATTTTCTTTGCTTTAATTTAGAAAAAAAGAATATCTGTGTCTTCAGGCTAGGGTTAGGGTTAGGGTAGAGAGGGCGAAGATCATAACCAATGAGACCCATCTGTTAATACATGTACTGGTGTATGTATTGGTATCACTTCATTACAGCTAATGATGCTAACGAGGCTAACGACAATCACCATAGTAAACAGTTGTAATGTTATAAGTCAAAGTAGTGGCTGTAGTAGACGCTGCATTAAAATATAAAACACTGAGAAACCAAGGACATCCCAGTTTCAGTTTTAGCTGCGGCCTGCAGGACATCGACTGCCGATTGATTTAAACCCAACCATAAATCAACGCTGATCATGGATCACCAATTGAATTATTTTATTGTTGCCTGGCTCAACATCGTAATGGGGCTCCTTGCAGATAAAGAAACTCACTGTATTCTACATTTTTTGATGTGATTGGGCGAAAACCTCAGAAATCTGTATTTACCGCCAGTCACATGACAGTGATTTCACCCAAAAAGGGGCGGGGCCATGACGTAGAGGGCAATTACTGGGTTGGTTGCTCTCATGTAAAAGGTACACATTCATTCAGATGATTATTTCTAGTGTACCAGTTAATATATTTGGTGCAAGACAAAAAAAGACAGTCTTGCAGAGAGTTAAACTTCAGAAATAACTGGCTACTGAATGTAATGTGGGAACAGGGGAAATAAAAGTAGACTTTGTTTTGAATCGAACGATACACAGATTAGTCTCCATCGTTAGTAATAACTGTATACCAGAGACAGTCAGATCGGTCACATTACACTCACCTCTTCCTCAGCGCCTCCATGAAACCAGACCTGATCTCTGAGGATTTTATTTGCTTCAATTAATGTTTAATAAGGGATGTGTGCAGAGCGTGAGTTTGCATACTGAGACATCGATACTCGTCCACATCCTCTATTGCCTAAAGTCTGGATTATCCCAGCCAACGCAGAGTGTGCATGGAAACATGATATCAGCACAAAATATCACATTGGCTTTGAAATGGGAAATATAGATAGATGATATAGGTAGATACTTTGCTGATTTGGACAATTTAAGCGTGGTTTTTGAGGTTATTGAGAAGGGTTAATCTATTCTGACATTTTTTAGGATCAATAATGGCAGTTTTGGGTCCCCTAAAACTTTAAAATCAACCCAAAATTCATCAAAATCACCTCACTGGGAGTACAAATATGACCACTTTCTGGCAATTTTCGATTCTGAAAGTGTCAGAAATAGACTCAGCGTCCTCCATTATCTCCAAAACCACTCAGATTTGGTATGCTGGGGACCCCTAGTATACATTTCTAACATAAAACGTTGGGGAACTCAACATTCACAGGTTCAATAGGACTCTATGAGCTGCAGACGGACTAATAGCTGCAACCGTTCTGAACCTCAAAGAGCTTCAGATGTCTGACAAAGTTGAACAGAAGCGGAAAAGTTCATGCGATGCGATCCAGCAGCGTTTCATTATCAGTTTGCCTTTTCCTGCGTGCTCTATCTACCTCTATACAAATGCAGGGGGTCGGGGAAGGCATTCAGAGGAAATATATTGTGATTTGAAGGCCGGCGTGGAGCTGGAAGCAGACGGAAAGGTCCGGGCCAAACGCTCTGACAGCGGGAGATAACACTTCACAGAACAGCTTAGTCAAAGGAAGAGAGATGGAAATAAGGGAGGAGAAATACTGCCCTCTGAGGAATGAAGAGCAGCAGTAATTAACTTTCCCATCAGGTCCATGACACGGCTTTCTCTGGACTTCCTGTCTGTTACACTGGAACTGTGTGTCCAATACAGGGTGCAGGAAGGAGTCCTATAACCAGAAATGAATCAGCATTTTTAGCACGAGCTGTTCCATGTTCAATGGTTTTCTCAATGTGATGTTGGTTGTTATCCTGAAATAAGGTCTGTGGCTAACACAAGCTGGAGAGATTTCTATTCTACGATATAAAATATGTCAGTAAATACCCCACTGGTGGATTTAAAAACGGAGGTTGCTAACAAGTGTCTAAATGAGACGACTAAACGTCATCACGCCCAACATTAGCCTCCTTTAGCTTAGCGGTGGTGACATGAAGTCATGTGACCGTGCTGTAGTTCCTTTATAGCCCAACATTAGCCTCCTTTAGCTTAGCGGTGGTGACGTGAAGTCATGTGACCGTGCTGTAGTTCCTTTATAGCCCAACATTAGGTTTTCACCCTCCTGTCCACACAAGTGAATCCTCTCTTACAGGTGGGGTA
>NW_011369178.1:0-15712 GCF_000735185.1 Notothenia coriiceps | reverse complement strand
CGGAGTGGAGTCATGACGACTGGATCTGAATTATTTGTTTGTATTTGGTGGTTTGTGTTCCAGCTGTTGATCAGCAACTATATACCCATAATCCACCATTTAAAGGAAATACAACTAATGTGTTGTGTTATATTAGCTGTACAATTTACCACATATGGTGTTCTTAGTTTCGATACCTCCTGTGTTTTATGAGCGACTTAAAACACGATTAAACGTGATAGTATATAAAACCATACTCGTATCTATACAACCTATAGAAATGCAAAACGGCGTCAGTTTAGGCGTAATTCTGTCCTCCTGCATACCGCATCATTTATGAGAAAACATTTCATAACATTAACACAACATATTCGAGGTGGTTTTAAATAACATATCCGTATTTATTTATTTCTCCAAGTTATGTTTTTGTGTGCACTGAGGAGTCGCTAACAGGCGTTTGTTTAATCATTTTAAGATTGGCTTTAATCAATGTTTGAAAATGAATTCTTCATATATGATAAATGAGAGGTAACATTTTATTTATGGTATTATTTCCACATATTTCTCTCCATTCTTCCTTCTGCCAAGGGTGTCGCAGTTTCTCGTCTCTCCCGTTTTTGTGCTTAGTGCGTACGCACGGGTTAGAGTTTGCGTGGAGGACCGCACGTTTCCCGTCAAGTTAGTATTTTATAAATCGGAAACATTGCGTAGAAACTGGCGTACGCAATTTTTTGAGCGTATATCCCTTTATAAATGAGGCCCCTGGTGTCTTGCCTCTGTTGCATTCACTGAACACGGGAAATTAAAGTTCTTCCATCCTCTCTTGTGTCATGATGAGGTTCACGTAAAGCACGGTTAATGTATTATGTTATTGAGGGAGAATTGTCCGGGGCTACAGAAGCCCCGAATGCCCTGGCCAGGCGACGCCACTGGTCAATACAAACAGAAACGCTTCTGATACCAAAGTGTGTCATTGCCTATAGATTGTGTTTATAGAGACTCTCCTGTATAGCAATATACCTTGTTCCTAAAGTCAAGTCAAAGTTCACTTTATTGTCAATCTCAAAATATGTTTGTACACACACAAAGATCAAAATACTGTTTCCCACAATCCCGAGGTATACAAAAACACATATTATTTAAAATACAAGAACACTCAATAATTACAAAAACCACAAAATAAAGGTTTACTTCAAGTAAGCAGGATATATGTAAAAAAGGATGATGTACATAGTGCAAATGAGAGTGCAAACATTTCCATAGCAGCGTAAAAGTGACTGGTGCTGGATTATTTGTGTCTGTGTGTGTGGGGGGGTGTTAAAGTCCCGGTCCAGTGGGGGCAGGGTGGAGAGGAGGGAGGGGGGGGAGAGAGTACAGCCTCCTGACAGCCTGGTGGACGAAGCTGTTTTTCAATTGTATTGTATTATATTAAAGTACAGCATGTGTGACAATTGGATGCAGCAACCTGTTGACCCATCAACTTTTCACCTTATTTATCATGCCGCTTGATACCTTTCCCCTGACCTTGAAGACTGATTGGTTTGTGTGCTTTGAAATAAATTGTTTCCTGTTGTGGCCCGAGACACCTGAAATGTCATCAGATGTTTTTTTTTTCCTGTTTCATTCACTGAGCCCCTTTGAGACCACAGTCGAGGTCGAGCGGTGCTCTAACCCGCTCTTCTGGCGGCCTTGATCCTGTCTTTTTCACAGTCGGTTAGATCACACTCTAATCTTGTTTTCAGTTATCGGCTCACATGGGAAGCCAGTGTGAAAATGAAGCTGTGTGGCTGGCACCTGTGTGTATATTGCAGCATATCTAAATGGATGGGAAACAAACTCTCCTACTGTATGGGCAAGAGCAGTTTGAGTCTAAATGTTTTCTAGAGTTCATGACAGACATCAGGGTCTCTATGGATGAATGTATTCCTTCTCTAAGAGCTCATCTGGATTAAACAGCATCATGTTATTATTAAGTCCCATTCAAATAATTATAAATCATGTTCTGGTGTTATATTTACATCCTTTCTCTAACAACACATCTGCCGAAAGATATCCCGCCCCCTCTCTTTACCCGTTTGTCCCACTTAGATGTTAGTTGTGCCACATGAGACAAATTACATTCAGCTCACAGAGTATAATTCATGAAATGTCCTATCCACCAAGTGTGCATTTCTGCATCATTTCACATACAGTGAACAGTATATAGGCCAATCCTGCAGCCCCAAACAAAACAGAAACAGATAAAAGGATTACAGGTCCATATTTTTATGCAAATACCCCAGATAATGTTGGGCATTTTTCCATAAATAAAGTTCCTTTTTCCTGTTGAATGTTTTACCATTGTGATAACAAATATACAGACCGACTTTCTCAGAGGAGAAGCTTTGAGCAATATTTTTATGCATTTGAGTCTGAACAAAATTCTCCTTATGTTTTCCCAACCAGGTTAGGTACAGCATTAAAGTTCACCTAGTATGCAAAATCCACTTTTTCATGTATTTTATACATAAACACGTGTCCCCTCAGTGCAAAGATAATCTGAAAGTTTCAGGAAAAAAGGTTTGCTCACTTTTTGTCCTGATCTGTTTATATAAAAAACCTGTCTGAAAATGAGCTGATCAGATTTTGGCCACTTTGTGATGTCAGATAATCAGCACTTTTGAAACAGGGCTGAAACAGAGGGGATTATGGGATGCTGCAATGATCTGTTTGGTATTTCGTGCCAAACACTTCAGAGACATGTTTTGTATATAACAAAGAACTATAATATATTGACGAAAAACAGTATAGTAAGGGACCTTTAATGTGTCTCTCAGGGGTGTGGGTATCGCCTCCCGGCAGACACAGTAGATTTCCACTCCGGGCTGATGGCGAGTTGCCTGTCGTTTACCTCTGTGCCATATTTAGCCTGTGGCGGCTCTGGCTGGCCTCTCTGCCACCTTGCTGCTCTGTGCCACGTGTGGGCAGGCGCTAGACGGGGGCCTCTCCCATCTCCTGGGCTGCTGCTGCATGGTGGGGCTCCCCTGGGACTGGGTCATGGGCCCCGGGTGGACTGGAGAGGGAGGGGGGGCTCGTCCGCTGACTGAAGCACACTAGCGGTCTTAAGGAGCGCTGCTGAGGGGAAGTCCTGTGCTTTTGATGTAGGGACCTCAGAAAGCCTGTTTACTCAGGAGGGGGAGGGGGGTGCTGGCCCTCTGCACAAGAATGCCTGTGTCATGACGGGAGCGGCGGAGAGGAGGAATGCACTCCACAATCCCAACACTGTAGGAGCCGGGCCACAGCTGAGGTGGCAGCCATTTCTTCCTATTTATTTTAGCTCCCTCTCCACTCAATCAATGGCCCTGTCTGCGGCCCTAAGCATCCCTGGAAAAATGAGAAATGGCCTGCACTTTTATTTATGGCTTGAGATTTCCAAGTGTTTGCCAGCGAAGTATCTTCACCCAATGTGGATGAAATATAGAAAGTGTGACATTTATTTAAGAGTTAATCATTTATTTATTCAAGGGAAGTTCAGAGAACATGACGGGCCGTGCCTCACCTTTCATAGTTCAGTCCTTCACTCAATAAGTTCTGGAAAAGAGGTCTATTCATTTGACCTGGAGAGAACCCCAGTAAACTCTACTATAATCTCTAGTCTGAAGAAATATTTTCTTCCAAGAGTGCTATTGGACAATAGCAATACGTAATTATTCAATGATAATAGAGGATTCGGGCTTGAAGACCAGAGAAGGTTAATTCCAGTGCTGAGGGCAGACGCGTCCATCAGGTTTATCTACATTAATCTGCTCTGGAAGGAGATTTGTTTTGATTTGACCCTCTGCCAAACTTTCTAACACGGGAGTACTAGAGCTTACCGAAAAAAGTCTCTTTAATAAACAAGCTTCTTGTGAGTCCATGTGACCTTTGTTTACCCAATCTGGTGTGTTTGTAAATGGGCTGCTTGAACCTACATGAACCCATTTTCGTTTTTGTTCCATGCCTGTAATGTCTTGCTGGCAGACTACAGGCGGAGTTTTATGGACATTACCGAATGAAAGATTAACCCCCTTGGCCTTCAGTTGCTGTTCAGTTTGAGGATCAGATTGAATATGTGCTGGCTGTAAACAAATGCAAAAGGACACCAGGGGGCTCTTCACACACACAGTCAGGGAGTCTGCTATATAATGAACTCTGATATAATGTATACATATGAGAATAATTTGCACCGAGATATGCAATAGAAAACAAATAAATCAAAGTGTATTCATGAAGCCCAATATCACACATTTTACATTTGTGTCAGGGAGCTTTACAGTTTATACAGAATATGAATGCAAATACGCCACCCTTTGTCCTTAGACCCTCACATCGGACAAGAAAACACTCCCAAAGAAACCCCACAGTTAATAGTGGAAAATGAAAGAAACCTCTGGGGTCATCAAATCATATCAGTGTGTACATTTAAGCGCTCAACCTGTAGATCTACTAACTATCGTTATTACTTCATATTGCTCCCATGGAGTTCTGATTGTGTTTGTACAAAGGGCCTTTACAAAAGGCCTGCACTCACATCACAGTGACATTATGTTCTGATTTTCTGTTGGAATTTTTGTTTTTTATCCGCAGTTAACAATAATTTAAAGTGAAACACATTACATATTCACAGCAAGTACTTGTAATTTGTAATTTGTAATTACAAAAATCAAGCCAACACAGAAAATGGAGCTCTCCACTTAGCTGATGGAAAAATTTGCAAAATAATCATATTGCAGTTTTCTTTCAATGGAGATTTTCAGAGTTTGTTCAACTGTGTTTTTTATGATTGATGGGCAAATGTTTAGCTTCAGTGAAGTTGTAATGAGAGAGAATGTCTCAGAAAACATTTGTGAAGCTCTGTTTAAAAGAACCCTGAGTGCACTCAAGGTTCAGTCTCAAACGAGATTTAAATGAACCAAATACAAAACTAACAACAAAAAAAACGCGGTTGAGACCAACCAAAACAAACAGAAGGCGTAATCACAGCCTCGCTGTTGGCTCCAGTAAAGTAAAACTCTCTCTCTGATGATTCATCCACGAGCCAAGATGTTCCCCCACCAGCTTTTCTGGTTGCATTTACAAGCAACCGAGCTGCTAATGCCCGAAAGATTCAGCACTTCTGCCTCAATGCAGGGGAAAATTGAATCTGCAGTGTGTCTTACTGTAAAGGAAAGTGTAAAGTAAGGGATATCCGCTGCCAACTTATCACTGCTCAGAGTCCTGTACTCTCCTCAGGACTACCGAAGGGGCCAGATGAAGGATTTCATATCAGCAGTTGGAGCTTTGACAGGGATAGCCTCATATTCTGACTTTAAGGCTAAGCAGTATTAAGAGGGGCTTGCCCTTCCATTCAAAAAATAAATATTAGCATTTTTTGGATGTCGGAAACAGCGCCAGTCAAGCTGATAATTCACTACACTTTCAGATCCAGAGGAGAGATAAACTTTGAATTCAAATCTTATTTTAATGTTATGTTGCTACAGCGAATTATCTGAAACTAGAAATGTGTGTTTATTACTGGCAATGAATCACAGTTTAAATGGCAATGATCAGCAGCGATTTTACCAAACTGTCACAGAGCTGTTATCTGCCTCATGAGCTCAACACTCCTGAGTGTTTACCTGATCAATGCTGCTCAAACAGCCATCAGTGCTTGTACAGAATGAGTCATCGCAGAACCATTAGTTGTTAGTGTGGCACAGTACTGTGCAAGTTCATTCAAGTTCTCCATTTAATTTCTTTAAAACCATTGATTTGTGTGCACAGTGAAAAACTGAAACTAAATATTTAAATATTTGTATGTGTATTGTACCTTTTACATCATATGAAACTGAGATGTTACAAATCATTTGAGAAGATGTAAAACAAATATTTGGAGAGATGATGAGGGATTTGTTTGCAGTCGTCAAATATAATAGAACCAGGACACCAGCAGATTTTCACCTCTAACACCAATGGGCCTTTTTAATTCTAAAGCATTTTTTTTTTATTCTAAAGAAGACTTGCAGCTACATGACGGACCTATTTAAATAACCCAACCGTGAATAATTATACTATTTTGTGAATTTTAATAAACGTTATATCAACATATCTAGTATACTACTACAAACTTACTTACTTATCGTCATGTCATTTATTTGTCTTTATATATATTATTATTATACAATGGGAGCAACTCCCTATTAACCCTATTTACTTATGTGGGATCAACAAAGCATATCTGATTGTCATTAAGCATTTCAAAATAAAAGCCCCATTTCAACTGTTTGGTTCTGTTGGTTAGGTGATTTCACATCGTTTGTTCTGCTTATTCTTGCATTAACACTCCTACCCTCTCTTGTCCCCTGATCAGAACCAGAGCTGGATGTACCTGGGACTCTGGACTCTGTCGCCCGGCAGGTCAACGAGACCGTCCGCCGCCGCCGAGATGCCGGGGAGGACGACTACAACATCGAAATCCTGCTGGGAGTTGACGACTCGGTGGTACGGTTTCACGGCAAGGAGCACGTGCAAAATTACCTCCTCACTCTCATGAATATCGTAAGCATCTTTCTTTTGTTTTTGTCACCAGATTTGTTTTTTTTGTTGCAGTGTAATGCAATTTGCCTACGTGCCGGATAAACAGGCAATACTTGGTACTACATTTTCTTTTCAACAGTTTTACACGAATGGTGCGTTCACACTGGACTCGATGCGATTTCTGGGGGCGACGTGATTACATGTAAAGCCAATGTTAAAGACGCGGATACACGCAAATCGCGTGACGTGTTCTTGCGAAAGCCAATCAGCGGAGAGGATCTCAGCCTGCCGCCACTGATGTTGAATCAGAAAACCAAAACATCAGCCGTTAGCTGTTAGCACAAAGAGCTCACAGCTCCTCATGTCTGTTCAGAAACTGGAGGAAAGTTATACATGTACGAAACACAGACATTTGAAATTCATAAGGCATGTAGACTGCATGTAGTGATATAACGTACAAAGTTTAAAATAATAAACACTGTCCAGATCCAGATATATAGAGCCAAAAGCCTCTGCAGTTCCTGTATCGTTCCACTATCTTTCTCCTTGAGCATTTCTTACATCAGTGTTCTTAAGAAAAGGCAAATGTGTTCGGGGATACGCCTCATATTCCAAAATAAATGCACTGGCTTTGAGGAGTTTGAACTTTTATCTCATATCTTCGTTGAATGGGGATTTTGTGAGAATACAAAAAATGCAGCCTTAATGAAATCACCCCAGCAAAGCAGCACATACTCCCATCATAATAACTTGACTTTCCACATCCATGGAGTGCCCGATTAGCTGATTGCTTGGCCTCGAGGTTGCCTGTTTTTCTTGAGTACCTAGCCGAGTGTTTAACAACTACGCACTCAACACGGAACTTCCTTAAGGTACTCAGAGATATACCTACCTACGGTGAAGTTGGTTACTCCAATGGGTGGTGAGGATGTTTGAACATATACCTACACGTATACAGAGACTCCTTCCATTTTATTTCAAATTATTTAGTTGCCATGTGTGTGTAATATATTGTGGGCAAACTTATACAGTATCAGCATGGACCTAAAGTGGTTGGGGCAATTCAACATTTCAGAAAAACTTAAACTGCCAATAGCAGTCATGTTTAGCTATCTGCAAGACTAAAAACAATCCTTACTTTAAATATTTTTTGGCCACATTTTGGGCTCAGCCAATGGAGCGGCTAGTCGTAGAGCTTGGATTATGTCATATACCATATGTGGTCAAATGTGGTTGTTCGGGACACACCTTCTGTGTGAGAAATACCACGAGGAGATTTTTAAGAGCTTTGCCAGGTGTTATATTTCTGTGGACAGATTTGCAGATATACTCTGCACAAAACATCTCTGCAAGGAATGTCTTAATCTTGTCAGCCTCATAGGGAACAGAATGACAGCAGGAAGTTGGTTGTTGATACTTTTTGAAATAACAGTCATTTACTTGAGTAACTTGAGTTGATGAGTATTGGCTTAAATGTGTAAAGTTAATTGTATTGTGTTGTTTTGTTATATTCATATAATTTCCTTTGTTAGTATCATTGTGTCGAAGTAATTAGATCCCTTACGTAAGTAAACTTAAAATACTATGGTCTCAAAATACTAATTCTGCAATCTGTTTCAGAATAATATTAAGTTCACCTATTATGCAAAATCCACTTTTTCATGTCTTTATACATAAACATGTGTCCCCTCTGTGTAAAGAGATTCTGAAAGTTTCAGGAAAAAACATTTGCTCTCTTTTTGTCCTGATCCATTTATATAAAAACCTGTCTGAAAATGAGCTGATCAGATTTTGGCCACTTTATGATGTCATAACGATGTTTTGGGCATTAGCCAATAACCAACCAAGGTAACCCCCCCCCCCCACCTTATCACCTGAATATCCTCCTAGAGCACCATTGTGGTATTTCTAACCAAATGTCTTGCAGAGGGGCGTGGGGAGTGGCTCCTTATTTTCATCTAAAGTAACAGACACAGAATCAGCACTTTTGAAACAAGGCTGAAACAGAGGGGATTATGGGATGCTGCAATGATCTGTTTAGTATTAAACACTTCAGAGAAATCACAGCTAGAAATGTTTGGTTCTCAAAACATTCTGAGAATGTTACCATTCACTTTTCTAGGAATGTTTTAAGCGGGAAGTTTTCTTTTGGTTCCCAGAATGTTCTTCTGAAAGGTAGGACAACGTTCTCTAAAAACATTCTTAAAAATGTTTGGTGATAACCTTCTTAAGATGTTTTTGATAACATTTTTAGAACATTATGCCCTACTGTTCTTAAAACGTTTTCAGCGGGACGTTTTATTTTGGTTCCCAGAATGTTCTTCTGAAAGGTAAGATAACTTTCTCTAAAAACATTCTTAAAATGCTTGGTAATAACCTTTTTTAAATGTTTTTGATAACATTGTTAGAACATTAGGCCCTACTATTCTTAAAACGTTTTCAGCTGCAAGTTAGACTTTTTTATTAGAATGTTATTATTTTAGAGTATGATAACGTGCTTTATCGTTCCAATTTGTCAGAAGTCTTTTCTCTTTTAAAAAAAAAATGCAGCTAGTAGAAGTCACTGTCGGTGTCACATGTACTGGAGGGGACCCAGAATCAGACTCGAAATCAGCTGGTGAAAGTAACATTTATTTATTAGAAAAGGGGAGCTGGGAGTGGAGGTTGGTTATGGCAGCAGTGGGAAACAGTTGTTCCAGGGTGGAGAGGCCTGGCTGGTCTTGGGAGTGTGGAAGGCCTTGGATTCCTCCTGGGAGAGACATAAAAATGAGTGTGAGGCAAAAGCAGGCAAAGTTGTCATAGAATATGCTGGTAAAAAGCTAGAGCAGCACACAACAAACCGACAACCAACAAAGACACTGTTTATACGCAGCCCTCACAAACCACACACGGCCAGCTTATCCAACAGTTAGAACCTACATACGAGACACAACCTATATAGTCAGAAAAAAGTGTGATTATTTTCTGATATTTTACACATGATATTATGAATACTGTGGGCCTACTTACCTTTGTGTGATTATAAGTGCATGTGAGTGAATATTGGCATGCACATTTGTTTTTATACGTCCTATTAATTGTCTCAATGCGCTCATACATCTTAAGAAAGTTATCACCAAAAATGTTAAGAATGTTTTTAGAGAACGTTATCCTACCTTTCAGAAGAACATTCCGGGAACCAAAATAAAACGTCCCGCTGAAAACGTTTTAAGAACTGTAGGGCATAATGTTTTAACAATGTTATCAAAAACATCTTAACCTGTTATATATTAAAAAAAATCCAGAATACAATTTTTATTTTAGATTCTATATATATTAGATGCATAGATAAATAATTTCTAAGTAGCAGCCAGATGAATGTATGGATGATGTCACAGGAACATTTATAAAAAGAATAGCCTCCTGAAAACGTTTTCTGAATTTTGCTTTGAGAATGTTCTTCTTTTGTTATCATGTAACATTGAGGGAACGTTTTATAAAGAACATCTTTAATGTGTTACCCAACAACGTCCAAAACACATCCTTAGAATGTTGCAGGCAAAACGTTCCACCTTTGTTAACATATCACATTAAAGGAACGTTTTATAAAAAACTTTCTGTCATCTCAGGCCTTAATAACATCCTCAAAACATCCTCTGAATGTTGCAGTTAAAACGTTATGTCTTAGTTAACCTTAAACTATATAGGAACATTATTTGAAATAATAAACATCCTAAAAAGGTTCTTTGAACATCAGATGAAAACGTNATTAACACGGTCATGGTCAACGTCAGATTTATTTCTAGAGCGCTTTAAAAAACAAACTTGTTGCATTTGTTTGAAATGGATGTTTTAAAAAAAATCTGATGTCACCATATTTTCCTTNGGATATGTGTCCCTTCAGAAGAACACAGGGACAGACTCCCCAGCTAGCAGGGAACGTTCTCACAACTTTGGCTAACGCTACCTACAGGTTCTAATAATGTTTTAAAGAAAACGTTTTCATCTGATGTTCAAAGAACCTTTTTAGGATGTTTATTATTTCAAATAAACATTATTAGAACCTGTAGGTAGCGTTAGCCAAAGTTGTGAGAACGTTCCCTGCTAGCTGGGGAGTCTGTCCCTGTGTTCTTCTGAAGGGACACATATCCAAAACTGGAGCCAGTTATTTTTCTCAGTACCGTAATGTGAATATTGAACGTCATTCTTTGAGGAAAAAAGTAGTTATTCTTCCAAGTGGCATCATGGATTTTGTAATGATTGGTTTGACCGACAGGGAGCTAGTGGAGGTTCTGGAGGATAGGGGTGATGTGTTTAGAGGAGCCGGTGTGGGCGAGCAGATGGGTGGCCTTGGCTGTACTGTAGTTTATTGAGAAGATGGTGTACCGTAGAGGACGCTGTTGCAGTAGTCGATTTGTGATGATTCCAAGGTTGTGTATGAGTGGGGAGGGAGATGGAGTGGAGTTATTGATGGTGAAGTGGAAGTTGTTATTGGTTTTGGTGAGAGATTTTGGACCGATGATGAGCATGTCAGATGATCTCACGGTTTAGTCTGAGGAAATTGCATTGCATCCCAGATTCTACTCTAGTGAGGCAGGTTTTGGTCCGGGTGGAGATGATGATGGATTTGGAAGAACTTGTCCAAAAATTTATTTTTAATATCGCATTGTATAAAAGTTTTACACAACTTCCAGAAACAGCAACACAACTTTTCAGTTGTATTTTCCCCCACGTCATCTGAGAGCTGAGTCAGCATGAGTAAGCACTCTGTTCTGTCTCCAAGGCAGCAACAATACAGAGGAGGTTACATGCCCTCTGTTCTGCCATAACAATCACACACTGATTGTAACTGGTCATTATCTGAATATGTGAGGCTTCGGATCTAACAACAGCCCCTCTCTCGCAATCCTCTGCTGCTTCTCAGCGCTGTATCGACAAATCTGGGGTGATCACAGACAACACACAGCTGGTGTGGGATGCCAATGCATGTGTGTGGAATTTGTTGAGCGCACCAGTTTGCAGATACTGCCCCCCTCTGTAGAAGTGATTGACAAAGTAGTGGGCCATTAAATCCCATGCTTCTTCCTTCCACCTCTGTGACAGGGACTTGCATCAGATTGCAGATAAGAAATGTTCACTCATTAGGTTGTCACAGAAAAGCCTCTAGTGGGGAAAGAAATTGGCCAAGACATTTTATTTCCCCATTGTCTTCATTCTTTCTGCGGAGAGAGGAACGACTGTGGTTCCTCAGCAACACGTCTGCTGATGATCAAAGCCTCCCCCAGGGACCCGGGATGAGTTTAAGAGGATTGTTTGCCACTCATACACACATTTTCTGATAGGCATTGGATAACGTTTATTTCTAACCCTGATGACATGTAGCGGGGTAGAGGAATTAGATATGGAACATAAAAGCAGCGAGCCGTCAAATCAAACAAAGGAGGCTAATTGTTGAAAAGCAGGTTATGATTTTAGATCAAAGAAGGCTTCGGGAGGAGATATATGAGCCAGCAGTGAGCTGGATTTTTCCGCCGTCTTATCGGGACGATAGCGAGTGCGTTGCAGCTTCATCCCTGCTTTCTTAGTCCTGGCTGTCTTCCATGTGAAGGCGTCATCTCAGAAATGTTTTCTACATCCTTTTCAGCCAGCACTGCAAATGCTTATTATTTTCAAATGCATATCTCAAAGAAGCATGGATTTCATAATGTTGTTACACTCTGTGTTGCAGTGTTGTACCTTTTGTCTGTATTCTGCTCTTCTGAGAATAGGGGGTTGTATTTACAGAACATTATAATTGTATATTGAGTTTTGGGAATGCAGTTTAGTTGGAAGCTGAAATGGATTTTTTAATCACAATGCTGGACCCCTACTGGCTCTGCTGATCGAGGCTCTCTGCTTCAACCGCTACACACTGGACCCACTTAAAGGATTTTAGTCTTCTGTTTGTCGATGGAAGCCGATCACAGCCCCATCATGTGTTTCTGGGCTGGGGTTAGACAGTCTGTCTGTGATGAAAAAATGATTAGAAACTGAATTTAATACTTCATTGTTAGACAAAATCTGATATCTGTTTGGAGCAGTACAAATATAATATACTCCTGAAAGTACTCTTGGTAAATATATTGCTGTTAACTGGATGCAGAACTGCCACAGCTAGCTATTCTGAGGTGTCCACACAGACCAGCCCTTAACAGATAATTGTTTAACTGTAGATAGTCAATGATAAAGATGTTAAAGTTAATGTCAGTATGCGGTCTTCAAAGACTATTTAATGTAATGTAATACTCAGTTTGTCTGGTTATGGTATGTCAGATCACAAATGATGAAAAAACCTTTTAGCTCTCTTGGTAAAGATGAAAGTCGATGTACTGGGTATCAGGACATGAGGAGGAATCATACCCGAGGTCCAGTCATAAAGTGACTGGTGGGCCAAAAAATAATTTTAAATTATAATAACTTTAAATTAATGAAACGAGATTGAACAACCCCAAAGCATAATTAATCAGTTTCAGGTTGCTCAGAATTGCAGCTCACTCACAACTCAAAACAACAGATTGTCTCTGAAAGCTTCAGGCACAGGAAGCTCCTCTGAAAACACGTACAGTAGGCCTATACCTCATTTTTCATTCAGTATATCCATAATGAGAGCGAGAGTGTGTCTGTTATGGCCTGGCATCCACATTATGAGGTTATTTATGGTGTTTTCCGAGCAGAGGTCCAGGCTGGCGGTGACTGGAGGCATCTTGGCCTCACCAGGGATTAATATGATTGACAGTGTTGGATTCATCTGCCCCCCCCCCCCNNCTCCCTGTCTCTCTCCAACTCCCTCAGGTACACACAGACCTGCAGACTCCGCTCTCAGATACATATTTGTCTTTCCTTTCCTCTCTCCTTTAACTTCCATCCTCCCTTATCTCCTCTCCTCTTACATGCATTCTTAAAGGTCCCATGTCATGGCCATTTCTACTGAACATAATTCCATTGTTGAGGTCTACTAGAATATATTTACATTGTTCAATATTTCAAACTCACATTGGTTTCTCATACAGTATCTCTGTATAGTATGTGTATTCCCTCTCTGTCCTAAACGGCTTGTTGGAGCTCCTGCCCCCCCCCTCCCCATGAGCCCACTGTGCTCTGATTGGTCAGCTCGCCCACTCTGTTCTGATGAGTCAACCACCGTTACAGCGGAACATCAGTGTTTATGTGTTACAATGGCGTTAGCAACCAAAAAATGACACCAGTAATGACAAACAGATGAGAATGCTGCTTGGGGTCTGGGTGCCGTGTTGGCGGGACGTTGCGCGGCTCGCTGCTGCGAGGAGCGGACAGTGTGAGCTGGATTACTGGTGTTGTTTCCTGGTTGCTGCGTGGGGTCTGCGAGACAGCAAGACTCAGCCTGAGTCACACACACACACGTGAGTGTGGCGAATTGTGAGTGGAGATCCACGGAGCCGAGGCTGAGAAAAGATAAGGTGTGTGCCGGCGAAACTCCTTGGAGTAGCGCGGCTGAGAAAAGATAAGGCTGAGTGAGTGTGTTTGTGTGAGGAGCTCCACGGATTGGTCCATTTGGACCTGGGTATGATCACGTCACTATACTCAGGAAGAAAAAATGAGAAAAATCTCCAACGAAGCGTTCTGGGGCAGCATAGACAGGTCTTTTCTGTGTTAGAGTTGTACCCGCTACAGGGTGTACTTTGAGGGTTTGTGACTCTGCAGACCGTTTACATGCAGAAAAAGCTACATAACATACAAGGGGACGGGTAATAACCAGAAAAGCATGACATGGGACCTTTGATATTCTCCTCGTCTCCTACCCCAAATATCCCTGTGTTGTTTACATGGGCCGCCATTATCCACAGCTTTTACCAGCAAGGTGTTGTTCTGTTCAGTTTGTAACCATCGACCCTGTGATTAGTGGATGATCTCTCCTCTCCTCTCCTCAATCCCTTTCCCTTCCTTGTTTTTACCCTCCCTTCACCCCTCTTCTTCTTTTATCTTTATTTTTCACTTTTGACTCAAACTTCTCTTTCCTTCGCTTAATCCTCTTTTCTGCCACGCTTTTGTCTCTATTCCTTTTCACTTCTCTTTTTCCTTCACTGTTCTTTAGTACTGTCTTATCTTCTTCTGTCTTTCTATCCCTTCCTTCCTTCTATCTCATTAGTATTTGTCTTGAACCTCCCCTCCTCTCAACCATACTTACTGTTTCCCTTTTTCCCATCCTCTCCTCTTCAATATTTTTCAATCCTCTTCTCCTCTCATATTCTAACTTGTCCTTTTCCAGCGCTTGCGTTCTGTTTGGTTTCTCCTTTCATCACCGTCCCCCAGAGAATCATAAATGATTGTGACATATAATGGAAGCCTGTGTGCATGTACTGTGTGTGATTGCATTTGCATATCATAAAAAGTATCATTGCATATCTTTATAAAATCAGAGCTTCCAGCGCACTATTTGTTTCACTGTCTCAGAACATGCATGGATGCTCAGAAATTGCTGCTGTGCAATCAATGTTTTTATTATGCATGCTTCATTCAGTTTGTGATGTTCATAAATGATGTCCACTTAGTGGTGTGACATTTATCAAACATTTAAAAACATATCTTTGTATTATTTCAGTTCGGTAGACTTCTTTTTTTGTCGTTTTATGGCTATATTTCTCTTCATTTTGATGAAAAAACTATCTTGACCTATGTGGGATTTGTGCCTTGAAGGTGTCACACCATTTCTATTTGTTGGTCTGCACGTCTGTTTGTTGCTCAACCATTCTTTAAGTTGTCCTTTAAAACGATTGACAGTGGGACAATGCTGTATCTCAGTTGGGAGGCTATTCCACAATGAGCTGCCTTTAATGGAGAGGACATTTTGTCGAAAACTGGTCCTCACAGTCCCCTCTGGTTTCTGACCTAGTGCAGCGTACAGTGTGTTTTTTGTGGATGAATTCCTGAAGAATAAGTTGAGAAGCAATTGTGTGTTGGGCCAATCACGAAGCGTCGTTTCTTGACTGGCAGCAAAAACAACCAATCACAGCAGTGCTTTTCTGGTTGGCTCTGTCCAATCACAAACAAGAAGTGTTCTCCCTAAGGCAGGGGTCTGCAACCTTTTTGACCAAAAGAGCCATTTTGCTCCTTTTTCCAAAACATTTTTTTGTCTGGAGCCGCAAAACATATTTCATAGCTTTATATCTAATAAAGTTGTATTTATTGTTATATCAGACAAAAA
>NW_011369177.1:0-5042 GCF_000735185.1 Notothenia coriiceps | reverse complement strand
GTTTCTAAGTGTTATTCGATCCATATGACAATAGAGATACGTATGTGCATAAACAACAAAAACACTTGGGGTATAATGTTCGAACAATGTTATCACCAAACATTTTAAGAATGTTTTTAGAGAACGTTATCCTACCTTTCAGAAGTACATTCTAGGAACCAAAACAAAACTTCTCGATGAAACCATTCCTAGAACAATGAATGGTAACATTCTCAGAATGTTTTTAGAACCAACAATGTCTAGCTGGGAACTCAGACATGCCTACGCAAACATGCAATATCATGAATTAAGTGCTTGTTTTTTTCTAAAAAGGAAAATGTGGTGACATCAGATTTCTTTTAAACATCCTTTTCAAACAAATGCAAAAACTTTGTTTTTTAAAGCGCACTACAAATAAATCTGACGTTGACCATGACCATGTTAATATTTCGCATCACAGGAACGTTTTATAAAAAAATAATAACCTCCTGAAAACATTATCCAAATGTTGCTTCCAAAATGTTCTTCTTTGGTTATCATGTCATTGAGGGAATGTTCTATAAAAGAACATCTTTCATGTGTTACCCCAACAACGTCCAAAACACATCCTTAGAATGTTGGAGGCAAAACATTCCACCTTTGTTGACTTATCACATTAAAGGAACATTTTATAAAACACTTTCTCTCATCTCAGGCCTCAATAACATCCTGAAAACATTTTCAGAATGTTGCTTGGAGAATGTTCTTTATTTGTTATCATGTAACATTGAGGGAACGTTTTATATAGAGCATCTTTAATGTGTTACCCAACAACGTCCAAAACACGTCCTTAGAACGTTGCAGGCAAAACGTTCCACCTTTGTTAACATATCACATGAAAGGCCTCAATAACATCCTCAAAACATCCTCTGAATGTTGCAGTTAAAACGTTATGTCTTAGTTAACCTTAAACCTTATAGGAACATTATTTGAACAAATAAACATCCTAAAAAGGTTATTTGAACATCAGATTAAAACGTTTCTTTAAAACCTCGTTAGAACCAATAGGTAACGTTAGCCAAAATTGTGAGAACGTTCCCCGCTAGCTGGGTACCGGGCGCATTTCAGAAGCGGAGGGTCTTGCCTGCCGGCTTGCAGTTTTAGTTGATTTGGGCATATTTCCTGGACAGACTACTTTGTACAGACAAAGTTAATAATAATTGTAATATTCCAGTTATAAACGACATGGATCAAAGATGTGTTGCTGTATTTTAGTGGTAAAGAAAAGCATTCATCATCATAATTATTCTATAAATATAATTTAAACAGTGCCTGTAAACCGGAGGAGAACGCTGGCATTTCTCCTCCTACTTAAAAGACTACGGAGGGATAAGGTCTGCAACATTAGTTTATTTTGGGGATGGGCCGGACGCTCCTGCCCGGCGCCTCTGCAACGCCTTGCGTCGAAAAATAGACTTGAATCCTATTTTGAGTGGAGCCCAGCGCCGAGACGCTTCTGGGACGCTTCTGAGCACCCATTGACTAGAGTGACCGCGATCTTGGCAAACGCCGCGCCGTAACGCGACGCAGACGGACCCAGTGGAATCTAGGGGTTAGATTGAGTATCTTCCCAAGAGAATAATTGTATTTATTTATCTGTGGACAATTTTCAAACTTAACCCAAGTCTAACACTATAGTTAAAATGTATGATCAATATTTAATAGTTTAGTCCATTTTGGATGTTGGTCAACAAGCTTGCGACATATTGACAATAGAAAAAAAAATGGAACTGAATGTTATTATTCTCTGTAGAAAATGTGCTTTCCTACAAAATCACAGTGAAACATAATACTGATAGAAAGGGAAGGAAGAACTCTGAAGACCAAATCACCTCATACTCATGTCTTGTGACAGAGTTGACAACACATTCAAAGATTGCATCTTAGACGCTTAGAATTTTTTTCTAATAGGCTCCGTTTTAGCCGTTCAGTAGCAGGAAAGCTTACACCACTGGACTTGGTTTTGTTTGGGCGATCTGTTTTAACACGTTTGTGTATCCCTCCAATCAGGCAGGTTTGCATCGTTTGAATCAGAGAAGCTGGAAATGTCTGCCAGTCAGAGCCAAGAATTGTGACCTATTCTTCAAATTCATTCAAGTGTCCCAGCTAATGCGGGTCCCTTTCTCTCTGTCTCTCACATTCAACTTGCTATATTGGCTTGAGCATAACGACATCCCGTATAGCCAAAGCATTGTATGAATGGTGACGATTACAACGTACATCTACACATTTGGAATATACCGTTAATATACCGTTGAGTGTATACATTTGAAATATTGTTAAAAATTTCAATAAATTAATTAACATGTTTATTTACAAGAATTCAAGGTGCTTTTTAAAAATGAACAAAAGATTAAACAACAAAAAACCTTTTTATTTGCGTAGTCAGTAAATATAAGTGTGAAAGACTGCTTGTTTAAATGTAGGGTACCTTGTGAATGCTCTATCTTTGCAGCAGTTCTTTCACACTTTTGGCACCAATCCCCAAGGAAGTATCAAGCACAAGTACGGGCACGAGCAAAAAATAGGACTCAAAAGCACAAGAAGGCAAAAAGGTCTTTAGTCAAGCGTTTAATCCAAAAGTAAAAATAAAACAGGCAATGATCAAAAAATTTACTGACTGGAAGTAACGAAAAACAACCAACTAAGTTAAAGAAGCAACAAAAAAACAACCAAATAGGTTGGTAAAAAAGCTAAGCAGCAAGAACAATAGCTTACGTCAGGAGAGAAACATGGAGCACTTTCTGCTATACAGACAAGACGAACTGGCACTGACCAAGGAAACAGCACTAAATACAAAGGTGAGGAGTGATCATTAGGGACAGCTGAGGCTCATTGAGGCCAGGCAGATGATTAACAGGGAGCGAAAATACACAGGTGAGGGAGTGAGGCGATCAGCCAGGGCCAGGATGTGACAGGAAGTAAACCGTGCGTAGAATAACAATATTGTAGTGGACAAACGGTGGGATTAAAAATTCTGTTTTTGTCATGTGTCTTCATTTACAACATTTTACAAGCTACAATGCGATATTTACCATCTAAATTTGGCGATAATATTTAATAATTCTGAAAGCCAAGACTTTTTTTTTAATTGAAATCAGAGCGAAACCCTTATACTGTACATGTACCATTTGGCTGTCATTTAATAGGAAGGCGTAGGGAATGGGAGCGGCGATTGCTTAAGTTGTCACCCTGTCTTTACAAGCTTCAGAAATGTGTTCATTGTCTGAATATGGCTCAATATATGGTCAAAGTTTAATTTTCAAAAAGCCAAGCCTTTGTTTGTTTAAAATCTACTCAAACACCAAAATGACTAAAACAAGAGTTTTTTACTAAGGTCTACTACATCTCGCAAAGCGTCATGAGAGCCCCAAAAAAGTAAACGGCTCACATGACTTAAAATGGGGAACGAGAAGTCTGTAAGTCAGCGGATGCATATTTTTTTCACGTAAATCAACTTGCAAGGATGAACCATGGATGTATTATAAGAACTGGATACATCGTTTGAGGCGGGGCCTCGTTCATTCCTATGAGTGTTGTTACATGAAGACAAAACGGCCTGATGCTCTCGAGAGCAAAACGTCACAGATTACCTGTCATGCATGGCTGTCAGAGCAGACGTACCCGTATGTGCCATGGATGTATAATAAGAACTGGATACAGCGTGGGTGGCGCGGTCTCGTTCTTTCCTATGGCTGCTCATTGGCGCATGAGAACAAAATGGCCTGGGGGGGGGAGAGAGTCTTCTTTGCTGCTTTTGTGCAGACTACAGCGCCACTTACAGGCATGGCATATGTACTACAGCGTCTCCAGCGCTTTCGAGCGGTCTCGTGTGAGCGGACACTATTCCGGGCTGACGTCAGCTCGGATGGAATCTGTATCCGTTCGTTGTAGCCCCGTTTTTAAAAGAAGGAAAGGACAGAGGGTTTTATTTTCAAGTTCCCCGATGCACCGGGGACACATATTTATGTATAAAAGGCATCACAAAGTGCATTTTGCATGATAGGTCCCCTTTAAGTCCCGCTCCCGCTTTCGGCTCAAATGACTGGAGAGAGAAAATAAATATAGATTCAGCTTTTAGTGCATTTTACAACTTTAAAGACCTAATGATTCTAATAAGGGCTATAAAATAGTTAATACTGGGTAGTTTATTTAATTAAAAAAAAAAAATCCGCTGATTTACAGACATCTCTTTCCCCATGTTAGTCAATGGGAAAAAGTCTTTCTGGTCCCAGTGACGTCACGGACTGATACGGAAATTGTAGTACCGCGGTTTGGACACAACAAATTTTTTCCTCAGAGTCCGGCGCACTTCCTGGGGGCTTGATGCCAACGCATAAAATCTTTCAAACACTGAAGTATGTAGAGGAAGCGTTAGCAGACGTTGACGAAACAACGATCACAAAGTATATTGTGTACAAAAAGGAACAGGTTTTCGGGGAAAATAGTAAGTTTGTAAGGTTAGATTGGAAGTTGAAGAAACAACGATGACCAAGTACATTGTGTCAGTAATCAAAAAGTATATAAGTATACGTAATATACGTAATCGCCCCGTCAAAATTGAAATCCCCTATTAATGTATTGTTTATAGGTCCGGGTCCGTATAGGTCGGCGTCTGGGTCCGGATCCGGACCCAGACATGCTCTACATGATCCAGGCGAAACTTGCACTTCGCTCGATTGCAGTTTGAGGTTGACTTCTCTCACTCGTTCCAGCACCTTCTTGAGGTTGGCATCATGCTCAGCTACTCCACGGCCACCAATGATGGTGTCGTCAACGATAACTGAACATGGGTAACATGCAAACAGCTGTTCCATCCAGCGTTGAAATACCTCACTAGCAGAGATAATGCCGAAGGGCATCCGTAGGAATCTGTACCGATCAAATGGAGTACTGAAGGTTGTCAACATGGAGGATTTATTGTCGAGACATATCTGCCAGAAGGAGTTTTTAGCATCTAACACAGAAAACACTTTTGCTCCCAACATCTGTGTTGCAACTTAATCTGCTGTTCTCATAGGGTG
>NW_011369176.1:0-7014 GCF_000735185.1 Notothenia coriiceps | reverse complement strand
AACACACACTGAGACACCTTGATAGAACACACACTGAGACACCTTGATAGAACACATGTTGAGACACCTTGATAGGAACATCAGAGCGCTCTCCACCAGAGGAATGTCCTCCTCCACGGCTTGCACGGAGGAACGTCAGTGGAAGACATTTGCACTGCTGCATCTTGGTCTTCCCCCTGTTCATGTATTCAATCGTATTTAAGGGATGTCTCCCATTCCTCTCTGACACACCCTGTACGGAGTGTCCTGTCAGAGTGAGAGACGTCAGGGATCCAGCTGTGCTCTCCTGTCTGGCAGCTGCTGTTCCCCCTCTTTTGTCGCTGGGCAAAGTATGACCTTCGTCTCTACTTCTCTCAGCGGCAGGTATGTATTGTTCCCAGCCTTCGTCCCTCATGGAGAATATTCATGTTATGTTATATTCCAGGGACGGTGATGCTCCATTACGCATGGCGCATCAGGCATGGGGTGTTATTGAGCAGGTGTGTCTGTGCTTCTAGTGCCGGGCGGACCCAGTGGGGCGCAGACTACATCATGCTTCGCCCTTAACCCAACAGCGATAGCCTTAGAGGGCGAAGCCATATACGAGAGAGAACTGAGGTTACCTTCTGTAACCCCAGCTTCTATGAGTATTGGCCCTCTAAGCGCTGGGCCCCACTGGCTCCACGAATAGCTGAAGAAAAGAGGGAGCAGATTGTCGGGCCTCCTTCCTATTTATACCGGAAGGAGCCCGAGGGGGGGGCCCACCGTGCGGGTGGGCGTGGACTACAAGTGTTTCAGTGCTGCGCGGGGACGCAGGGGGATTACCCAATAGCGATAGCCTTAGAGGACTGCGCCATTTACTCATAGAAGCTGGGGTTACAGTAGGTAACCTCAGTTCTGTGTTGTTGTTATTGTTCTTTGTTGTTGTTATTGTTGTTGACATGTGGAGGTGATATCTGACCTGAGATCTGTAGATGAAGCACTTCCCACAGCGAGGACACTTGTGAGCGACGCGCTGAGCGGGAGACGCTCTGTACACACGGGGGGGAGGGGTCTCAGGGCTCTGATCTGATTGGTCCCCTGTGGAGAGGAGGCGAGGTTGGAGGCTGTCTGTCAGAGAATGTGTGTGTGTGTCTGTGTGTGTGTGTCTCACCTGTGTCCTCTGATTGGTCGGCAGAGTCTTCAGGTGACTCCTTCAGCCTGACAGGAAGCAGAAACATCGATGATGGATTCAGACAGATTGAAATGTGATGATGTCATAATCCGCGTCTCACCTGTGCACCTCCACGATCACAGGTGTGACATCCCATGAGTCCCCGCCCCCTGCTGCGCTCTGATTGGACGCCTCCTGCTCCTCGCTCTGACCAATCACAGTCTCCTCCTGACCCTCCGTCAGCACCAGCACCTCCACCTTCACCTGAGAGAGAGGCTCTGATTGGACGTCAGGGAGAGGCTCTGATTGGACGTCAGGGAGAGGCTCTGATTGGACGTCAGGGAGAGGATCTGATTGGACGTCAGGGAGAGGATCTGATTGGACGTCAGGGAGAGGATCTGATTGGACATCTGGGAGTTCTTCTGATTGGCTGTTGGCGGGAAGAGGCTCCTGATTGGCCGGTTTGTTGAGGAGGGGATGGGACCAGGCTGTGAGGAGAACGTTCTCCGTGTCCTGGCTCACTGGGAGAGAAAGACAACATTAAATATAATATAATCATAAACAGTGAATTAATGAAAGGTGTGTTTTTACCTGTGGTGGAGGCTTTCCCCAGCCGACAGCTCTGATTGGTCAGCAGCTCCTTCAGGTGCTCCCCCTCCTGCAGACACTCCTCAAAAGCTCCGGGGGCAGCAGAGAGCCAGCAGGCCGTCTGAAACAACACTTCCTGTTTACATCCCCCGGTGCATTCTGGGAACTGGTTCGTCAGGTGATCACAGGTGTTATATTTACCTGTTTGAAGTCGGGAACAGGAAACAGCTGTTCCGTCCGGGACAGGAAGTCAGAGATGAGCTCCTGGAGGGCGGAGTCAAAGCTGTGGTCGAACACTTCCTGCAACACCAACGAAGAAGAGTGTTAAACCTGTTAAAGTTGTAGTTTTTAGTGTTGTTGTAGTTTTAGCGCTGACCTGCAGGAGGCGCTGTCTGTCGTCAGGACTCTGCGCGAGGAGAGACTGCAGAGAGGACGTATCGTCATCCATCTGAGAGACGGATTACACAGTCAGCTCACACACTGTGACTACATTTACCAGAATGCACTGCATGCAGGTCACATGTACACTAACTCATTTTTAATCGTTTGGTTGTTATCTAAAATAATTAAATAAGCCATTTGGAAATTTGAGAGACTTTAAGGAACATCTCTTTGGAAGTTATTTAGGAATTTCTTCTACATTTCTGGAGAGAGAGAACTCTGAGTGTCCTGTGAGCGGCGCCGTGTCAGGTTACAACTGACCGTGTTCTCGGAGCGGAGTTCCTCCAGGTGAGTGAGGGTCACCTGCGGGTCGCCGAGGGTCACCTGAGGGTCGACGAGGGTCACCTGGAGGAGGACAGGCGGTTAACGGGGATTAATAGATGTATATATATATATTTAGTATATATTCAAATACCTTCGCCCTGAGAGCCAGCAGCAGCAGCCTCCTCTGCCTGTCCGTCAGCAGCTGAGGGACCGCCTCGGTCACCATGGAAACAAAGTCCTCTAGCATCCCATAATGCTTCACGCTCTGTTGCCGGGCGACCTGCCACATGGAGGCCGTCATCAGGCGGAGGGGGGGGAGCAGGAGGCGCAGCGAGGAGAGGGGGGGTGGAGAGGCTGGGGGGGGACAGGTGATTTATTTTACTTTGTCTTGTTTGTTTTTTTAATGGATTTCTTTCTAGTTTCCGGAGAACTTGGAGCACATTTCGGGGGAAATAACGGCAACAAACTGTATTTCTTCCATCATTTACTCTGAACTTCTTGTTTATTCCTGAGAGAATTAAAGTCAATCTCTTAAGTTTCTGAACTGAATCAACAGAAATAATATATTATACATACACCGAGTTAAAGAGTAAGCACTCCTGCTTTACAAGAGATGTTTAGATGTGTTATATTAATTACACACCACTTCTAAAGCTCAATTTAGTTTATGAATGTTAGTTTTACACACTGAGTCTCGTTAGCATCGGTTGAGCTAGGTGGCTAACCTTTCTAAAAGCCCCACAAATGTTTTAAATGCTGATTAAAGTTCATGAATATGATGAATAGACTTCTTCCTTACTTACCCATTCCTCTCTGTTGGTCTCGCGCCTCCTGGTTACTGCTAAATACTGAAATAAAGGCAAAAGAATGAGCTAAAATTGAGCTAACAGCTAACTCTGTTTACAGCTGCTGCTTCTTCTTCTTCTTCTTCTTCTTCTTCTGTTGTTTTGATTACGGTTGGCAAACAGCTTTCAGGTAAAACACCGCCGCCTTCCGGAGTGGAGTGTGGATCAGCGAGGTATTACAGCCCTGCAGACAGAACATCACAGGAGAGCAAATACATACAGGAATTAATACATGTATTAGAACATATAGGAATACATCAATACAATAATGAATACATGTATTAATAAATATTTTTTATTTTATTATCTTATCATTTGTTAAGAATTTAAGCTATATTTAATTTGTATTACATATTCATTTTTAAATGATTTGTATTGTTTAGATTGTATTTATCATAACCCCATTATTACATGTGTCTTTTAAGTTTGTATTTCTTATAAACTCTATCTTCTTCACTTTTTGGGAAGTCAGTTAGGAGTTAAAATTAGATTATCTTTAATATCATTTTTTGCATAATTTTTATAATTTATAAAAAAGTATATATTCATATTTTAATGTTTATATCTTATTTATTATTTCCCAACTATAACATGTGTCTTTAAGTGGAGTCCTCCTTCAGAAGCGTGTTGGAGGAGTAATGGCGCCCTCTGGTGGAGAACCAGAGAAACTGCAGGCTGTCTGTGTGAGGACCGCCTCCTCAGATGCTTCTCTGCCGGAGGAGCGACACTCTGACCCGGCCTGAGGAGCAGCGAACACCCCGAGAACCTGAACCTTCCCCTGTAAGTGTTTAAATTCTTTAAATAAGGGAGACATGAATGCAGTTTGGCTCCATGCCCTGTGATTATGCAAGGAAACACGATTCGTCAATTGAGACTTTAACCATACTCCATTAAGAAAAGTGCTTTTTTTACATTTTGCTCCTCCAGGTTAATGCATGTTATTTTATATGATTATGTTTACATGTTGTCAGTTATAATAACCTCCTTTGGTGTATTCGGCTAACTTTTCTTCTTCCAAACATCCCATAATATGTGGGAAATCGGAATTTCTGTGCTCCAGTTTGAGGTGTCCCAGAACGTCCCTCCATAGAGCAGGTTGCTCTTAGCCCATCCTTTACCCGGATCTAAAAAGTTAAATCTAATATGAAAAAATCCTTTATTGGTGAATAAAAAGTGAGCCGAATTAAAGCAGACATCATGTTTATTGTATGAAAGTATTAATACATGTGTAATAACCCGTTTTTATTACTGAAATTAGAATATAACGTTAAATGTACGGATTTTAAACAGCGCTTCAATATGATCTCAATTCGCATCATATCTAATGGAGCAAATTCCTGCCATTTAAAGTCTTATATCAACTTCTATTCTTTGTTGTTGTGTGTGAAATGTGAGCCGAGTTAAAGCAGGCATCCTGTTTATTCTATAAAAGTATTAATGCACGTGTTTTATTCTAGTAATTACACCTGCAAACTGTATTTATAAAGTTTACATTAATTAATGCAACGTCTCTAATCCAGTTTTCCTTTACAATTCTGTCGTTTTAAGACATAATAAACCATTAAATGACAACTTTTAAATGTTCTATAACAACATGAAAGTCCTCTGGTTTCTTCTGCATGCTTTTCTTCCACCAAACATCCCATAATAAGAGTGAAATCAACTTCTTGTTACAGTGGCTAAAATGTGAGCCAAATGAAACAGTAATCGTGTTTATTCTATAAAGTGTGGTTTTAGTTGAAATGAGCCTCTGCAGGTCTGATGGTGCGTTCAGGAGCCTCTGTGTTTTATCAGGAGACCTGTGTTTAACATTGAATGCATGCTTAGCATAAAGCTGAGAGTCAACAAGAGTTTAATTTCAGTTTAAAACACGTTATTTAATAAGAGAGACGTGTCTTTCACTTTAAGGTGAACCACGTGAAGCCTCTCGTTCAGTGGAGACAGAAAGTGAGACTCAAAGGATGTTGGAGAACTCGATTCTGATTGGTCGACGCCTTCCTGTGCTCCTCTGAAGCCCTAATGGTCTCTTTGTCTCCGATCAGCAGTAAACTCTTATTTTGAAGGTCGTGACCTCTGGTTTTAAAGCGTCCTGTTGAGTTTCAACAGAAGCTTCAATAAAACCCTCCTCCTTTGTTCCTCCTCCTCTTCACATGCTCAGAGCCTTCAAAGTCTCTGTCTCTGCAGGTCCCTCATATTATGGGATGCTTGGTGGACGGGACACACCAGAGGACGTTCATGCTGTGAAACAACGTGTCATAGTTCAGGCAGAGGTGCTTTGGTGGGAGCGTGAAAGAAAGACTGATCTGTAAACGGGTCTGATTTAAGGACGAGCGACGCATGAAGGAAGGAGATGCTCTGTAACACGTTGAGACACCTTGATAGAACACACACTGAGACACCTTGATAGGACACACACTGAGACACCTTGATAGGACACACTGAGACACCTTGATAGAACACACACTGAGACACCTTGATAGGACACACACTGAGACACCTTGATAGAACACACACTGAGACACCTTGATAGGACACACACTGAGACACCTTGATAGAACACACACTGAGACACCTTGATAGAACACACAACGAGACACCTTGATAGAACACACACTGAGACACCTTGATAGAACACACAACGAGACACCTTGATAGAACACACACTGAGACACCTTGAAAGAACACACAACGAGACACCTTGATAGAACACACACTGAGACACCTTGATAGGACACACACTGAGACACCTTGATAGAACACACACTGAGACACCTTGATAGAACACACACTGAGACACCTTGATAGGACACACACTGAGACACCTTGATAGAACACACACTGAGACACCTTGATAGGACACACTGAGACACCTTGATAGAACACACACTGAGACACCTTGATAGAACACACACTGAGACACCTTGATAGGACACACTGAGACACCTTGATAGAACACACACTGAGACACCTTGATAGGACACACTGAGACACCTTGATAGAACACATTGAGACACCTTGATAGAACACACACGATGAGACACCTTGATAGAACACACACTGAGACACCTTGATAGGACACACTGAGACACCTTGATAGAACACATTGAGACACCTTGATAGAACACACACTGAGACACCTTGATAGAACACACACTGAGACACCTTGATAGAACACACACTGAGACACCTTGATAGAACACACACTGAGACACCTTGATAGAACACACACTGAGACACCTTGATAGGACACACTGAGACACCTTGATAGGACACACACTGAGACACCTTGATAGAACACACACTGAGACACCTTGATAGAACACACACTGAGACACCTTGATAGAACACACACTGAGACACCTTGATAGAACACACACTGAGACACCTTGATAGAACACACTGAGACACCTTGATAGAACACACAACGAGACACCTTGATAGAACACACACTGAGACACCTTGATAGAACACACACTGAGACACCTTGATAGAACACACACTGAGACACCTTGATAGAACACACAGTGAGACACCTTGATAGAACACACACTGAGACACCTTGATAGAACACACACTGAGACACCTTGATAGGACACACTGAGACACTTTGATAGGACACACTGAGACACCTTGAAAGAACACACAACGAGACACCTTGATAGAACACACACTGAGACACCTTGATAGAACACACACTGAGACACCTTGATAGAACACACACTGAGACACCTTGATAGAACACAC
>NW_011369175.1:0-2103 GCF_000735185.1 Notothenia coriiceps | reverse complement strand
CTGTCAGCCCAGGAGAAAGTAATCCCAACATTTTTTTCAAGCAAATGTGATATATTATTTTCTTTGTAAAAATACAAATATGATGTCAGTTTGTCCCAGCATGTGCAGTAGGCTTACTGTAAAGCCTGTGCCTAAGCAGCTAAGGTTGCTGTTCTGTGTCTAGGAGTTAGCTGTAATTTATTTACATACCTTGTTTGTGTATGTTGGAAAAACTTATTCTGTTTATCTAATTTGTTATATCCATGACTGGCTGACTTAGTGAGCTCAGCAAGCTAATATTTTTAGCATAATAATCTTATAATTTTTGTACAGATAGATAGATAGATAGATAGATAGATATATAGATGGATAGATATATGGATGGATAGATAGATGGATAGATAGATGGATGGATGGATGGATGGATAGATAGATAGATAAATAGATAGATAGATAGATAGGTACTTTATTGATCCCAATTTGGGAAATGTGTGTGTAGCAGCAGCATAAAAAAACACAAGGCAATGTACATAAAGGAAACTAAAACAGAGATATAAACAGTCCAATATATTTCAGAAATAGAAATAAAATAGCATTAAAAAGTTATAAAGTTAAAAGATGAAAAAGTATTAAAAACAAATATATATATATATATATATATACTGTATACATGTGGAAATACAAATGTCCAGTAACAACTATAATGCAGGATATTATTGTGCAAGAATGGATTATTGAATATTAAATAGAATATGAATGTAATATGTCCTACTTTGCTGCTTTCTTATTCACTTCCTGTGCCTATACCTGTATCACTTGTCAACAAAGGAAGCAGCTAAAAGCAGCTTCAGGAAATACAGCTGAGAGTGCCTCTTCATGCATGTGCTTTGAGGATATCATTAAGATGATAAGTCATTCAAAGGAATACATGAACCATTCATTTCTTTATTATTTCTTTCCCATTCAAATGTGGAGGATGTCTTTATTGCTGCATGTCCAAAGCTGGTACAGAACACAGGATGTTCAATGTCACCAAGGCAAATATGGATTAATTAATTAATTCAAAGCATCTTAGAACTACAGTATGGTAACTGTAAAAGACAGGCAATCAGGTAAAATGACACACTATCTGGCAACCATATGATTGGCCAAGCTATCTCAGGAAACAACAACTGGAAACAGCTGTATGTTTCTAAAAATACAACTTGGCTCCCTTTCAACTGAGTACACACTTCATTACTGTTCTATTTTTGTCTGAAAGCTGATCGTTTCACTATTGATGAATCAAATCAATGTTTGCCTCTAAGCCTGTTAGCTAGGTTGTAACAATCTGTTGTGACCATATCTGATTAGTTTTTCATCTTTGCAGAAGCTGTTCCCTGGTTGTCATCATCATCGGGGTGATTACAAGATAAATGCATTACTGCAACAAGCAGATTTTCTTTTTTTGGGTTGTAGCAAAGCATTACATTTAGTGGGCGTGCTGTAAAAAGGCTAAGGCACACACTGAAACAACTAAAACATTGACTTTAATTAAGTGTTTTATGTCAACACATTTCAAATAACTGTATGAGGTTAGGTGAAAGCAATAATATTAAGTTGAACCTAATATTTGTTATTTGAACTTAATATCAATGCTTTAAACTAACCTAATACAGTTATGTGAAATCTGTTGACATAATACATTTAATTAAAGTCATCTATTCAGTTGGTTCAGTGCGTCTGGCTCCAAAATGGTGGAATGAGCTCGCCATTGAAATCAGGACAGCAGATAGCTTGCACATCTTCTGGCGCAGACTGAAAACTCATCTCTTTCGACTCCACTTCGAGCGATATAATTACTAACAAAGCACTTATATACTAATAAAGGACTGGCTTATCTAAAGCCAGTTGAGTACACTGGAAAAAAGGGGAAAGTGGGGTTGTTCAATTTGCAAATATGCATTTAATATATGAAACATAATTTATTAATGTTTCTCGTCGAAACATGAATCAATCATGTAGAACTATGTTAATCTTGAGGGGTGTACGTTCTATAAGTCTCAATCATGTTAAGAAATAAGAAAAAAGTTATGTTTGTCTCTGTAACTCCGCCCACTGAGCACATACGTCAGCAGCTTGCTC
>NW_011369174.1:0-3302 GCF_000735185.1 Notothenia coriiceps | reverse complement strand
ATGAAGACATGATGAAGACTCAGGCTCATGATGAAGACATGATGAAGACTCAGGCTCATGGTGAAGACATGATGAAGACTCAGGCTCATGATGAAGACATGATGAAGACTCAGGCTCATGATGAAGACATGATGAAGACTCAGGCCCAGGCTTATATTTAGGAAATTATATTGGTTTGGGTTAGAATATGTGAAGTAGCATTTTTTTATGTTTATTTAAGAGCAAACTGATTTTAAGGCTATATCAACAAACTGGATTCTGTTTTCCGGCTTTGACACCTCTTTCTACCTCCTGCACAAACAGGCCTACGTGTCCTAGACCTTTAGAGGGGATAGTGGGGGGTCAGTGCCGTTAGCAACAGACTCACAGAGGGGGGGTGTGGACAGATGACCTCCGCAGCTGACAGACTGATTACTCCTGAGACCGGCTGTCCCTCGGGTCATTGTGAGAGTCTCTCCTCCTCACAGATGCTCCTCATGCTGCCAAACAGCTATAAATTGCTTCTCGTTTTCCGCCACTGGCTCTCTGTGACATTTCTCTCACGTCTCACGTCTGTCCCCCAGAGAGGGGAGAGCACCTGGGACACAGCGGGTCGGACGTGCAGAGACTCAAGCTGCTGTTTATAGCTCTTCACTGAGCCTGAACATATGTATGACAAGTTCCTCTGTATCACTGTTTGTGGTTTTTAAGTCAGAAAAGGAAAAAGGTCATTGAAGCTTTTAATTAATTAAAGCAGGGCTCGACATTATAAATGTCCCGGAAGCACTAATTAGACTCCCCGGGCCAGCATAACGTACTTTCCACTTGCCCACTCGGGCCACTAAAAATATTGCTTTAAAAAAAAAAAAAGTTCCTCTGGTATTGGTATTTTGACTAGCAATTTTGTTGAATTGTTTCGTTTATTAACGCTACAACATAGCGTTTCGTGAGGCGGTTGTCGTTGTTGGGTGAAAAGCAAACAGCTGTTTGCTGTGGAGCGCAGCGCGAGCAGGCTCCCGGGAGCGCGCTCCTTCACTACAGACTTTCGCGCCACCTAACCATTCGCCAAAAATGTATTAATACCAGCGGTAACCGGCCAAGCGCCGGGCAAAAAACTATCTTCAAATAAAAGAAAGTAACCGGAGAAGTTAAAGGAGAGTGACAGGGAGCATGAGAAGAAGAGGGAGAGGAAGTTTCAGCCACACTGGTTTGATCGATTGAATTTGGTTTCACACTAAAAAGGACACTAACAATTTCTGATTGGCTGGGCGAATTGCAAACCACGCCCCGTAAAACTCTGAAAAGTTTTTGTGAAGCCGCCATTTTTATTTTCTCGCATTAGCCCAGCGCACCAATGGAGAGAGACTAACTTATGGCAACACAAAAGAAAACATGGGAGCGGTGGAGTGATGAGGAGGTGTCGGCGCTTCTGGCGATTTGTTAGCGGCCTGCCAATAAACCCAAAGCAGAAGAAGAAGAAGAAGTGACGTCAGCGGCTTCATTTGCCATATCCTCCCTCTGGGATTTATTCCGGTGAGAACGCGATCTACTAAAACAGTTCGAGGGACTGAAGAATTTGGGGAGAACAATTACCGGGACAAGTACCGGCCAAGTACTTGGTGTGAAAGCGGCTATTAGCATTTAGTTGAGTATCTCAGTAGAATTCTGAGCAGGCATAAACTCTTTTTTTTTTTAAGCTACAGACCCAGAATCAGCACTTTTCTAATAGGGCTGAAATAGAGGGGTATGAAGCATGGTTAGAATGGGTGACCATTTGGTATTTGGAGCAAAATACTTCATTTTTTAAATATTTGTATACCTATAATATATTATTAATATCTATTTAATCTTGATATATATGTGTCTAGTTCATTGTAAGATAATTCGATTAGTATTTTACTATACCCTGCTACAGGTATACAGTGAATAGTGAGTTGATAGAGCTTTATATGCAGTTCAATCATTTGAAAGGAGAATGAAAATGATATATATTACTTCCTTTTGACACATCATGTACGTGTACCCTGCATTGGGGGGAGGGTCTATACTCAGGCAACATGAACACTCCCTGTGCTACTTTTTAAGAGTAAGGGAGTAGAAGTGGTATTAGTAGTTAAGTAGTAAGTAGTTACATTTCATTCAGCAGAAACAAGTGATGCCTGAAAAACCATGACCAACAGTCGTTTTGGTTGCATTGCCATGTCATTAATGAAGTCACATGCTCAGCCACTCTCTGTGTGCATTTAGCACTGACCTGGTTTATTAATAATGGCAGAATCAGAATACCTTTATTCGTCCAACAGAGGGGACATTTACATTGTTACAGCAAGTAAAGAGCCAATGATAGCTGAATGTTAATGAGGAAGCATGCATCAAATATTAAAGACAAAAGTTACACAATTTACACAATTTACAAAATACACATCCAGTACCACTGACAGTATTTAAAAAATAAAATAAGTTTAGCATTTATAAAGTTGTGAGATAGCAGCCAGGTGATAGCATTAAAGGTGACAGTATATATTACACAGATACTACAGATTCATTACAGAAGTTGAATACTAACTAAGGGACAGCAGCCAGTAATAAATACAATATTTATGAAGCAATACATATATATATTGCACATAAGTAGTATTGCATAACAGTGCTAACAGTTGCTATAGTCTTTGTTGTTAAATGCGTGTGGGGGTCCACCAGGGGCCGTGATGGTTTTAGAGCCTGACTGCTCATCATACAATATGTTTTGTTTTAAAAATAAGTTAAAAGTTGAAATTGATGGTAGCAACAAATTGTTATTCTCCTAAAGCAAACGCGGATGATTGGTGATTTATTTTGACAGTATTGATTTCCAGACTTACCAAACTTTGTAATATTCTCTCTTCACGAAATAGCCATGCATGGGGAAATAGCAGGGCAGGACAGGAGTCACTAGCTGAAAGAAATTGTAAGCCCAGTTTGAGGAAATCAAACGCTCTGAGAGAGTGCCAATTTAAGCCCTGGCTTCAGACGCAGCAAAGTCCATCAGAACCTCTCTTTATAGGGGGCTTTCAGGGGCTCGTGCGCTGTGCGGGAGATGTTTACACAGATGGGATTTTTACAAGGGGGCAATTTAGGCAGATAACGCTTCTGTTGTTCGAGGTGGAATGAGAGGTCACAGCCACAGTTCACACCTGTGTTCCTGTGCCAGCAATAAGAAGCTTTTATCCTGCGGGTTAAAGCTGCTGTAGGTGAAGCTCAGGTCGCTCAGGTCAGAGCAGGGGTCCGCTTTCATCCAGCAATCAGAAAGTCCAACAAATAAAATACCTTTTGGGATTTTGATA
>NW_011369173.1:0-3234 GCF_000735185.1 Notothenia coriiceps | reverse complement strand
CCGTTACTTTTGTCACAAAGCGCATTTGCGTACCGACATACTTGTGAAGCTTTTCCAGAAGGCGGTTAGATCACCGGATGACAGAGTCGGTCTCCGTGTGCACAGACAGGGCTGCTGTTAACGTCGGTCTGTACAACGGAATTGTGCTAAAACTACGCCAACCGGCTGTGGAGGGAGACTCCCCCCCCCTTCACTGGAGAACTGCGCTAAAACAGCTGATCACAACGTTCACACTCTGTGGTCACGAAGTACTCCACTAGCCCCCCTCCCCCGTCGACTTTCCTGAAGTACTCCCCCGTTGATAGAAATCAACACGTAATGAATTAAGACCCCAGGGTTTGATGATTGATAGGTGTGTGGGCTGTCTTTCATTTTGACACACAGAAAAATGTTATAATAAACATACATACTGTATGTGAAATGGATATATCCGCCTTTTTTCATTTATCTTTCCATTCCCACAACAATATACATAAAGAAATGGCATATTTTGGACATAGTTCGAATGGTGATTAATCATGATTAATTAATTTTTAAGCTGTGATTAATCTGATTAAAAATGTTAATCGTTTGACAGCCCTAAAAAAAACATAATAGTGCCCCTAAAATATATATGTGCACTTCAAACTGGTGGTGTTTGGCAGTGATATAGCTTTCTGCATGGCAAGATCTGTTTGCGATCCAGATAATTTTCCATTCTAAACAGCTACTGGATGAAAGTGTGAAACAACACTCATGGTCTTATCCTTCTCAGTTTGGTGATAGCCTGTTTTTTTCCCCCCATGAGGTTGACATTTGTAGTTTTTGGTTAAATGTTTCTTTACTTTTTATGTCTCCACTATCAGGTCTAAACTTAATTTTGTCTAATACTTTATGACCACATATCAGCAGAACAAATGTCATTCCCATCAGACTCAGTTGTACTTTGAGTTAATGGCATATTAATATAAATAAAATCAATCAATCAATCAATCAAATTTCAAATTAAATAAAATATAAATAAAACAATTCTAACCCCTGATTTTAACATGGTTTTATTTTTGAAATACCTTTTAGATAAGTAACTCTCAGAATAAGAGCTAGCTGACAGTGTGAATAACAATGTGAAACAGAGTTTCTGATAAAGAACATATGTTATCAAAAAGTGCAGTTGTTTGTTTGACCTTTAGTTTTTTAAGGTTCTTTAAAATTATACCACACACATGACTTCATTTTTTTTTCACCTGGAGCTCATCTGCACGTCTAAATAGCTTGACCTTGCCTGTGGCAACGTTTTTAACCTTCATTGATTTACAGTATGGAAGGCTTTTTTAGCCTTCTTCATATACTTGCTACGTAGGGGTTGACAAGTTTAATCTAGTACTTCCAACTTGTGATTTATCATGATTAAACACAGCGTATTTTGATTGAGGCGATTGCATTTTTTAAATCAATTTGACTTCACTACAAATATTAGATTATGAAATAAAAAATGTTTTGAGTTTCTTGAGATTTTGACTTTGGAAATCAGGACCCAAAAGCAGCACAAAAGAGGGGAGTGATTTCTACATGTAGTATTTCTATGTTGACATTAATAAGAGTGGCCTTACTTGCCATTGTTTCTCCCGCAGGCATCTATGCCATCTGTAAAAAAAGAGGATGGGCCTGGTGAGATGTTGCTTTTTATTCTCATAAATAAATAAAAGGCATCAGTGTGTGCTTCACTTTCACTTCACCCCCTCGGATTGTTTTACAACATGGCAACCGTTCAACCATGTCCTTACCTCACTTCCCCTAAAACAAATTAAGTCGGAGCACCTAAAGAGATTTAGTTTGAGTAGAAGAAGTAACCCCCCCCTCCCCCTCCCCTGATTCTGATATGTGCATGTTTGAACCCTCTCCTGCAGAGTTAGTGGGACAGAAGAGGCTGAGATGGCGTTGCAGGTGCTCTCAGTCTCCATTTCCTATAAAAGCCTCTTCAAACGGAGATGCTCTCCACGCGCTTCAGTGGAGACGAGCCGGAATATTCTTTGAAAAAGCCTTTTTCATTTTCTAAAAGTGGGGTCAGCGCGTCAGAGAGAGGACTAAACCATCAAATAGAAATCTTTGTGTTTTATTATTAATAATGCTGTTTGTACTGCTGGAGCGGGAGGAGGTGTCTTGGTAACCAGTTAAGATATGTTCTCACATCTTTGAGAAACACGGAATAAAGAAAATCCTCATACTTGAAAATAACTAACTGAAAGCAACGACATTCTTATTAAAAAAATGATAGATGATCAATTAACATCTCATTTAAGTAACTCATTGGACTAGTTATAGCTCAAGTGTATATTTCTACTGCTACACATTGTGCAATGGCAACCCAAAATGTTAATATTGTTCAGTTACGGCTTTTGTGCACAGGAAGTTAGTATGTGAACAGTTACGAATGTTTGAGACATCATTTTATTAGATGAAATTCTGATTATAAGAGCATACAAGTCCTGGTTAGAACAAAAGTGGCACAGTCATACATCAATGCAACCCAGTAAAATAAGTGTTGCCAGATGCTAGCCAGAGTTAGAACACACTAACGGAAGTCAGTCACAAAATGTATTCAATCTAGCTAGCTCACTAACACCGTAACTTTCATGATATGCATTTTTCGGTCAGGATCGGTTGTTTCCGTGAATGGCCGAATGATGTTTCACGGTAAATGTTGCGGCTGCAAGGAATTGTGGGAGAGCATTTTCTCCTTTCCTTTTAGTAAAGGAAAGTCCAGTGTTTCCTAAAATAAAGGAGATTATAAAGGAAGTTTCTAAACCAATTCCTATAATCTAGAGCAGGGGTTTTCAAAGTGTGGGTAGGTGAGCCTCCCCTCAGAGAATATAAGAACAGCCGCGCCCCCCCTCCCAATTATTATTGCTGTTATTATTATTATTATTATTATTATTGTTGTTGCTATAATGCAGGGGTATTCAATTGCATTTCAAAGAGGTCCAGTAAGAGAAAATGTAATTAAATGCTCTGTTTTCGCTGTCTACCTTCCGCCATTTGAAATTACTCCGACTGTTTCTCTCCTCTTGTCGTGTCTCTGTGTGTGTTTGAATCTATCGTGCTGACTGCACCGATTTGATTGGCTGAGTAGCGTCACCTCCTTAAAACATTAAACAATAACTTTTTTAAACCTTTTTATTTTTATGTTTTAAACATATTGTATAAAACTCCCCCACTACTTGGACTATTCCTTGCACCCCTCTAGAATAAGCCCGA
>NW_011369172.1:4408-5962 GCF_000735185.1 Notothenia coriiceps | reverse complement strand
GAGGGGGAGTACTTTCTAAACTAATGCACTGAACAGATGCCATTTGTAGTTGTTAAATGTCTCAAATAATTGAGGTATTTGGACAGAGATGACCCGCCCCCGCCTTTTTATAAAGTCAGAAGTCAAGTAAATGTTGAGTGGTGGGAGGGTTTTTTCCCCAGCTGGCCAGGGGATTCAAGCTATCAAACTTCCCCTGAAGTCTTACACCTTTTTAGTTTTCAGCATGGTGTTGCTGACGTAGTAAATCGGGGACTACCTCGCCAGCTGCAGGTACTTTACCCTGCTCTCTGTTTCAGTGGGTAACACAAGTTCCTGATAAACCACGCTGATATTTTAATATTGGTTAGGAAGAAGGTTGTTAATAACAAAAGGCCACATGTATGATTTATACAACAAGCCACCATTGAGTCATCAACAGATGTTAAAATTGTGCAAATAATAGAATAGTTCCCCCAGAGGAAACACAATGCTGTACTCTGTAAGCAGCTAGTGAAATACATAGACAAATCCCAAGTGTACTGAAGGACATTGATCCAGTCAATTTCAAAATATTAGAGATGGATTGGTCAGGATTCTTAAGAAGGGAAGCAGAGATCATAAATATTAGAAAGAGGAAGAGGCATGAGTCAAACTCTTGAGAAGGAAGAGAAGTTCATTGGGATCGGTGCGTCACTGTGCTGCTACCAGTTTGCATTTAGAGCCAGAGACAACAGGGGGCGAAATTAAGACCAAAACCAGGTCTCAGATCAGATCATCAGTTCCACATTTCATGTTTGACTCAGTGTGTGTGTGTGTGTGTGTGTGGTCAAACAAGGCTGACAAGTAAAACATACAAATAGTCTTTAAAACGATTTATTGTTACGATGTTAAGTTTGGAAGACTCAACACGATAATCATTGTTTTAGGATTAGTAGGCAGCGTCAATCCCATTCTCGCGAACACGACACGCCTTGTGGGGTTTTATTCAATATTATACACTTGGACTGAAGGATTAACTCAGTAACTCAAATGTCACTGACTTCCCAATAATCAACATGCCAATTATGACATTCAAAACCTCTCTAATAGGATTATGACAAAGTGAGGACATGTTGGACGGACATGTCCAAATATGTCAACTTGACTACAGGGCTTTAGTTCTAGTTTCCAACGTGGACATGTATTTTGTTTTTCAACAAGGTCTTTCCAAAGAACCTTAATCATTGTTTTGTCTGAATGTTGTGTATAACATTGAAACAAAGTGAGCTGTTTAAAATAGAGTTTCCTCATTCTATGTGAGCTGTGGTTTTGGGCAGCGTCTTCCAGGGAAATCACCATATGATTAATTGTGCTCGTGGTGGAAGTTTATTGTTTAAATCAACAAGTTCTTGCAGACAAACTCTTTCAATGCAGATTTACAATGAGCAAGTGAAAGTCTCTCCATGTCTACATTTCAATCTACTCTTTGACCTTTCTTATTATATTTTACAGCAAACACAGTCTATCATAGATCTAATCAAAGTGTGTGTGTGTGTGTGTGTGTGTGTGTGTGTGTGTGTGTGTGTGTGTGTGTGT
>NW_011369172.1:2323-4370 GCF_000735185.1 Notothenia coriiceps | reverse complement strand
TACGTACGTCGTCGTCGTCGTCGTCGTCGTACGTCGTCGTCGTTGTCGTGTCGTCGTCGTGTGTCGTGTGTGTGTGTGTGTCGTGTCGTGTGTCGTGTGTGTGTGTGTGTGTGTGTGTGTGTGTGTGTGTGTGTGTGTGTGTGTGTGTGTGTGTAGCCTCTTTAGAAAAGGGACTCTCCACACTTTTCTATTATTCCAGCCATTATTAGGGAAGTGTTCCACCAGCAGATTAATTATTATCTTTACCCTAACCTGACACCCACTGCAGTCAGTAGGTCGCCGTGTCTTGGGCAAGACACTTGACCCCAAATTGCTCCTGTGAGGATTGTCCACAGTATTGAATACACTAAGTAGCTTTGGGTAAAAGCGCCTAATAAGAAACGATGTGAAAAATATAAATCATGCATTCATGGTGTCCAGAAGACGTACCGTAGGGATAGATGGGCAGTGTTATTCTGTTGCCCATTAGTTAAATAAAATAAAAATGGTTGTAATTTCCTACTTATTAGAGCTTTAAATCTACCTTCCTGCCATGGTTGAGTGCAGAGCATTGATCCTAACGTATTCAGCCACACCTTAACTTGGGTAAACTTTGCATTTTTTTTACCTTCATGATGTCATTTTTTTGTTTTCAGATAACAGTGACCTTATAGCCTGCATGGTGGTCAGTAAAGATGGAGGCCAGGCGCAGAGGTTCCTCGCTGTCGATGTGTACCAGATGAGTTTGGTGGAGCCAGAAACCAAGCGCCTCGGATGGGGCGTGGTGAAGTTCGCCGGCCTTCTGCAAGTAAGACTGAGTCGCCGTGTGCCAGCCTGTTTGGATGTGTCTTTATTAAAACCATGGATCTGTATCTGTTCCTCCTCTTTTCAATTATTTTCATGTTTTAATTGTATGTATTCCTTCGACCTTAAACATATACTTTCATTTAGTATTTCCCATCCTGTCTGTTCTTCTGTCCGTGCCACTCTGTTGTGCACACCGTTACATTTCCTGTTTAAGTTTCCTCAGCACTTAATCTCATTCCTTTCACACGATGATTAAAAGAAAGTAAGCATCGTGTAATGGGAGAGACTACTTACGTAAGCGAGCATATTTAGTCATTCTTGGTCAGTATGGCCTCAGATAAGATGAAGTGATATTGCTTATCATTTTTCTAAAGAAATTCTGTCGTGGGACCACATGCAGTGTACTGACGTTGAGAAACACATATTGTGATTTCTACTTTCTGAATATCTTGTTAACTATTGTTTTGAACTTTGAACTGCCACTGGCGTCAAAAGTTGAAGTCACTTTTCATCCACTTGACTCTCGTCTATTATGTATATACTATAAATCTGTTATTTATGTGCTACTAATTCTTGTTTTTCTCATTATTGGCATTCACTTTTTTATCCAGATGTTTTTTGTTGGCCTTGCTTTTAAATCTCTGTACCACTCTCCCCAACTCTTTGTTCCCCCTCTTCTTCTTCCTCTGCCTCTCTCTCTCAACAGGACATGCAGGTGTCTGGCGTGGAGGACGACAGCAGAGCGTTGAACATCATCATCCATAAGCCCAGCGCCAACCCCCACGCCAAGCCCCTGCCCCTCCTGCAGGCCAACTTCATCTTCGCCGACCACATCCGCTGCATCATCGCCAAGCAGCGGCTGGCCAAGGGCCGCATCCAAGCCCGACGCATGAAGATGCAGAGGATCGCAGGTGATTCAACAGGAAGCCTCTGGCCTTATCGGTTCAACGGTCTCTTTCCTTTTTCCACAGAACAACAAAATGGCAGCTGTTTTTGAGAGGCTTCGTTATCAAATCAAATCAAATCAAGTTTTATTTATATAGCAGATTTATAAACGATTTTTGGTCGAGCCAAAGTGTTGTACATATAATAACAATAGCCTACAGTAGGGACACTTTACGGCAAATACAACAGCACAGTTGTTCAAATATCAGTATGAGGAAACGACACCTCTGTCCTTTTAGACCCTCTGTCCTTAGACCTTGTCTTAGGACCCTCAACCGTACAAGGAAACACTTCCAGAGAAAATCCCACAGTTAAA
>NW_011369172.1:0-2283 GCF_000735185.1 Notothenia coriiceps | reverse complement strand
GAGGGATCCCTCTCCCAGGACGGACAGACGTGCAATAGATGCCGCCGTGTGTAAATTGAAAAGATAATTCATTATACAGCATATAGACCGAATGTTAGGAAATGCATGTGTCTGTAATAAGAAGATGAATCCACGAAGATGTCAGCAATCCTGTGGGAGCCTTCAGGGAGGCAGCACGACGAGACCCAGGCAGGACCGCAGAGACAGGTTCAGCCACGACCCGAAGTCCACGACTTAATCCAGAACTCAGGATAGAGGATCCAGGACTCAGGACTACAGCAACAGGATCAGCCTCGACTCCGGATCCCGGCGTTGATATAGATACAAAACAAGAAAAAAGATTTGGCTGGGTTAATCGGAACAAGAGAATACACAGACACAGACAGAGAGGGAAAAGGTACAGTGGAAATCAAAGGAGATTTCAAACAGAAAGCAATGGATGAACCACAGCTTATCCACTTCTCGTTTATGTTTAACAAGCACTGAAAGTCCCTTCACAAACCGATTAAGCCAAATCAATAGGTTGAATGATTTGTAATCACTTTATTACATTTGGTAGAAGTGAAACTACTCTCCACTCGCTAAAATGCTTCAGTCGTTTCCCTGAATTAGACAATGTCCTTCTTCTCTTGGATATCAATTCCTATTAATCCATTAATAACTGTTGTGTTTTCTCAAATGACTTCCTCTACCTCCAGTTCCTTTGTACTCTGAAAGCTGATGGATTTACCCATCAGTCACTGGTACTTCCTCTTCTGATAGTCTGGTTCTTTTCAATTACACACAAAACTAATAACAGATATCTTACGTCTCGCCCGTGCTGCAAAGTAAATAAGGATGTAAAAAAAAAAAGGTCACCGGACGAGAGTCATATTCTCTCATTGACTAAACAATCACACATACAAAAAAAAAAGCTTAGTTTATCGGAATCTAATCGAAGTATAAACCCAAGAAGTTTGAGTTTAGTCAGCCCCCCCTTGTGAAACCCTCAAGCTTTACCCTATACTCATGGTGTGTCTGAAGGCCTCTTACACTCTCTGCCTCTCTGTGTTGCAGCTCTGTTGGACCTGCCGGTGCAGCCCAGTGCATCGGAGGTGTTGGGTTTCGGTCAGACCTCCAACGCTTCACCCAGCGGGCTGCCTTTCAGATTCTACGAGCAGTCGAGACGGTCGCCCAATGACCCGACAGCGAGCAGAGCCGTGTTCGCCTCTGTAGACAAAGTACCAGGTGACCTACAGATCAACAGATTCCACTGCCTACACACACCGCCTTATCCTTCAGCATCAGAGACTCATCCTTCCATGCAACCCTCTCTGATTATGTCTAGACATGCTAAACCCTAAAAAGATACTTAGATGAGAATATTTACATCTGATTGATCCTGAAACAATGACAGTGAGCTCAGGCGCCTGGTTGACACACACTGGATTCTTTATGAAAAATATAAATAACCAATAATATAATCTTTTTTCTTGGAGTAACCTTTCTCAGAAAGTTGCCATGACCTTTAACCAAAATGGTTATAGAAACGTATGTGGCAAAGGGTTAGAGATGTGATCTTCAGTGTGGAAGTTTAACAGTACGTCGATCTTGTTTCGATCCGGAGAGTCGGGTTCGAGGCTTTGCAAAGAAAAACAACTCCTGAGAAAACAGCTGGAAACTCTAAAGTTCATGGAATTCATTTTTTGTTAAATACCTTTTTCTATAGTTGAATTTCAGGTTCACTTCTGTTGCCTTTTCTGTTCCTGCTAACGCCCAGGTTTATATTACCTGCTGTGTGTGTGTGTGTGTGTGTGTGTGTGTGTGTGTGTGTGTGTGTGTGTGTGTGTGTGTGTGTGTGTGTGTGTGTGTGTGTGTGTGTGTGTGTGTGTGTGTTATAATATATAATTTCCCAGCCATGGTAACTCATGACTGTGTGTGTGTGTGTGTCCATGTTCAGGTTTCGCAGTGGCTCACTGTGTGTCGCACAGTCCCTCGCCCCTCTCCTCCCCCTCTCCTCCGTCCAGTGGGAGTGGGAGCACAGGACGATGTGACTCTGTTACTGCGAGCACTGTATCGGCTCAGAGCCCCACAGGTAGCTCACACACACTCCATACACACATCAACACACAAAGATAGAGCCAAACGTTACCCTTTTCTTTTGGAAATTGTGTTTACTTCTAGTGTTCATTTCCTCAGCTATTTTTTTATTTAGTTTTACTCTTAGTCCTGTGTTACATTTCCTTTTTAGTTTTAGTCTTAGTCCTGTGTTACATTTCCTTTTTAGTTTTAGTCATATTTAGT
>NW_011369171.1:0-1432 GCF_000735185.1 Notothenia coriiceps | reverse complement strand
AGACAAAGACAAAGGGCGCACACACACACACACACACACACACACACACACACACACACACACACACACACACACACACACACACACACACACACACACACACACAGGAAAATAGCTAAAATGCATAGAGAAACATTGAGCCATGTAACAGCACGCGCGCACACACACACACACACACACACACACACACACACACACACACACACACACACACACACACACACACACACACACGCAGTGGTGTTCCCTCAGGATCTCCACATTCAGCTCCTGTGACCTTGACAAGAACACAAACTGCTGCTCTCTCTTTCTGTTTCTTTCTCTCTCTTTCTGTTTTTTTGCTTCACTTCCATTCAAGTCTCTCCGTCTCACTCTGTCTCTCTCTGCTCCTACATTTCTATATTTCCTCCGTCCCAAACTTCATCTTGTTTTCTTCACTTCCATTTTTCGTATGTTCAGCCACCTTTCTTCCTCCGCCTCTAACCAACTACTTCAGAATGTGCAACAGCCCTTTCATGACGACTCATAGACATTTAACAAAACTGACCCCCTTCTTTCCCACAATGCATCTCTTTAGACAAGACCCTAGTGGGTTAAAGGCTCTTTCAAACGTCACAGCACCAATGTGTACACGCTGTCGTTCTGTACTCACAAAAGCTATAAATGTGGATTTATTCCCTGCCTTTTTTTTCTACATTTGACTTAAATGTTATGTTTTTAAAGATGAACATCTTAATTAGGCCAATGAACAAATGAGAGGTACAGACAGGAAGTCAGAAAAAGTGTTAAACAGACCAACATTTTGATGGTTCGCTGTTGACAGTACGAACAAAATAATTATCGCCAATTAAGTTTGGTCTGTTGAAAGCTGGAACGAGAAAAAAAAAGTGCCTTTCCAAAACAATATTTATTTAGTATTTATGTGATTTATTGATATTTAAAATCCTCAAGAGGGGAAATGTAGATAGCTTCTTGTTTATATCTGTTAATCATTTAGCAATACTGAACATTCATAGTGTGCATTTGGTACAAAGTAAAGCCACACATCTCAAATCATCCCTCCTCTCTCACGGAGAATTTAAAGTTTTTGGCGCCTCTGTCTCCTCGCTGCCGGAGACATTCGGTATCTGCAGAGCGACTGAGAGCGTCTGCCGCCTCTCGGCTACTTCTGATTATGTATGAGTTGTCTATTAGATAGGGATTTAGGGAACATGAGCTATACTGTATATCAGGATGTGATCTGAGGACAATCTGTGGGCTTCAAACACAGCGGCAGACGGAGAGGCTTCACTATCTGAAATGACTGTTTGTTTTCAATTTCACATTGCAGCTGATTTCCTCTGGATCGGGGCACCGAGAGGTTATTACACACACACACACACACACACACACACACACACACACACACACACACACACACACACACACACAC
>NW_011369170.1:0-3039 GCF_000735185.1 Notothenia coriiceps | reverse complement strand
AAGAAAAAAAAAGTTGGGCCCCCCCCCCCAACACAAATAGTCAGGCTCAGTGGCGGCGCCAGAGATTTATTTTGGGGGTGCTGTGGGGTAGCTTGACGTTTCATAGAGGGTGCTCAAACATTTAGGGTTTCCCATTTATATGTAGCGGTCACTACAGTGGAATTTTCTACTGCAACACTCACGCAAATACACAACGTACCCGCAACTGTTACAATGAAGGCTCGATAATCAGCTCACGGCATATAGGTGTAAGCAGGGGTAAAGTGCTATTTTTATAGGTGGTGTGTGGTCCTCACATAGGGGGGTCCAGGGGCAAGCTCCCCCGGTTAGATTTTTAAAGATTGAAGTTAAAAGCATCAATCTATGGATACATCTCTCAACACCCATTTGAAACAGAACTGTAAACAGATTTACTATTTCTTTATGGATATTTTACAAATCACCCTTCTCTCAGGAGAGGACTCTCAGGAGAGGACTCTCCTCCACTTTGTTGTTGAAAAAACTCCTTATATCCGTTAGCGTAGCTCGCTAGCACCAGAAGCTAACAACAACGATCTCCGGTACCGGTGCGCTCTCTCTCGCTCGCTCGCGCACACACACACAAAACGGCTTGTTCCACACACACACAGAGCCGAGATTTAATGAAACACAGAGACCCAGACGTAATAGTACTGTATCATATTATTTTCGAATCAATAATATTTCAAAATATGATTTTTTTTTAATCTTTATTTTTTTATTTGTTTTAATAACCATTTTTCCTCCTGGTCTCTCGCGCCCCCCCTGTCATGCCTGCGCGCCCCCCACTTTGAGAACCACTGCTGTAAAGAGACTGCACATTTTTAGATAATGATAGAAAACAGAGAAAGAAGAAGTAAAGCTTTTCTATTGGAGGATCATTGGTTGCAGCTCCAGCAATAACGTTGTCTATGTGTTTTTTGAAGGTTAACAAAGCAACATGTATATTTATTACATGGCTGAGTTGAATTCATTATTCTGATTGGTCAATTTCAATTTTCAGTCCAACATTTGTTGCTAGCAGACCGTTGCTAAGGATAACAGCCCGTAGCCAAGGAGGATGCTCTGATCAAGGGACAATATTATGTGCAGTCATATCAATCCGCAGAATGAAGTCCGGGCAAAACTGACCCCAGTCAAGAAACGAAAAAGAGAAGAAGGGAAGGAAAGTGGAAGATGGAAGTGAACACTAACAGGAACACGGTATGGGCTCTGTCAATGTCTAAACAATGGTTTGATGGAAAAGGAAAGTGAACAGACTTGGACAGTTACAGAAAACCTCCATCAGTGCCGACATCATTTTAAGTTACACTGCTGTCGCTGCAGTTCCAGCCGTTGGTACAAAGTGGAACAGACTTATTTCAATGTTTAAACCAATTACCATTTCAAGCCAATATTGTGAGCTAAGTATGTAGTTTATTTAGTATGCAGACGTGTAATAAGCTGGATAATGTGCAGCTAGCCGGTCCTCGATTAGAAAAGAACACTGACAGGGTGAGCAGGATCTCGACTCGTACGTATAACCTATATATGATCTATTTTCTGCATTTCAAGACACCTATCCTCAGAAACACACACACACAATATCTCACTTTGCATCTCACACACCCTATCTGTCCTCTCCACCCCAGGCATTGGAACAGACAACAGAGAGAAGGACATCAGAGGGATAATACAATTGGAAAAGCTTTACAGCGTGTAATGATAAACCTGTGCGTGTCTGACAATGGGGGTGTGTGTGTGTGTGTGTGTGTGTGTGTGTGTGTGTGTGTGTGTGTGTGTGTGTGTGTGTGTGTGTGTGTGTGTGTGTGTGTGTGTCCATGCCCAAAGGACAAAAGCTAATGGGTTTATATCTTTCTGCGATAGCAATGATATGGAGGCTTTGTGATTTCATTACGAGTGTGTGTGTGTGTCCACGTACGCCAAAGATGGGGGCAGAGATAGGTAGGTCTAATGCACTACTTATTGTCAGGGGCCGAACATGCACACACACACACACACTCAAATTCTAGTTTACCCCTATTCATCTGCTCTTAAACCCATTGCAGAGAAACACACATAGAGGAGAAAACAGACCTGATACATTAATTGGCTCCTTGACACTCCATTATTTCACCCTTTGACGTGTGTGTTTGAGAAAGAATACACACACACCCCACTGGGGAGCCCTAAAGCTGCCAGCGCAATTACAAGCCTTATTTAACGCACACACACATCAAAGTGCCCAAACACAGGTGCCAGTGAGCGTCACACAGGACCTGATAATAATTATCAGATTAAGGAGACGGACCTTGGTCCCTATCTGCAGGCTCAATATTCATATCACTCACACACACAATACAAATGTGTTTCTAATAGCAGGAAGGAGAAGAAGAAGAAGAAAGAAGAGCAAGAGGGGTTCGTACTATTGGTTGGACGAAACAAGTAATATACATTAGACTACATCATAAAAAAAAATATATTAATTGCATTAGCCCCAATAAAAAACACAGAACAGTATATAAGTAATTCAATGCAACTCGTGATCAATAATGTGGAAAAAAGGTTTTTTTTGGTCATACAAAAACCTGCTGGAGTAGCTTTTGGTTAAGTTATAAAGAGTTTGATCAATCATCAAATACCTATTTACATCCCAGACTGTGCACTATATACTCCACGTCCTGTCTTTTCAGTGCCAAATTGAAGCTGTGTGTCAGTGTGCCGTTCTGCACTCTCATGGACATCCCACCTGAATCTTAAACACCTCTTCACATCAAAATACTTACATTCACACCCCCCGCCTCAAACTGCATTCACACACTTACACGCGCTGCAGATTAGCTTGTTTACCAGTCAGAGGGGGGTCTGCTCCAACAAGGCGTCATCAAGCCACTGATGGCTCCAACTCATGTGTCCGCACAGCTCTCGGTGACAAGTTGTGACACACACACACACACACACACACACACACACACACACACACACACACACACACACACACACACACACACACACACACACACACACACACACACCATCAGA